>NC_090283.1:23650748-23950748 GCF_037392515.1 Haliotis asinina | reverse complement strand
AGTTAATCACAAAACCGTGTTTGGGGATGTATATCTAATTTATTCGCCGGAGCATGGGTCTGAATGTTACCCAAGCTCGCTCCACTAAAGTCTTTACACCATCACGTCAGCTGAATGGTCAGTCGACCTAACTTTGGAACTGCATTTTTTTGCAAATATCTTTTTGTTAATCGTTTCAGTGTCAAAGTGTTTACGTGTACCTTCATGTTTCTCCATGGCTTAACAGGAACCTATTTTTTAACTGTCACGGTGATCGACTATGTAATAGACTACCTATGTAACTATCAATATTTTTCCTTTTTGTTTTGATCAGTTCGTTCCGGGCGTGGGTTCAATCGATATGTCTGACAGGTAACCCAATCACGTGTTTCACGTGCATGACCTCGAGTCATATTTACTAGGATGTCGTTAGTAAACCTTCAGGGAGCATCTAAAAATAAAAAAAAAAACATTGTCAGTTTGTAAGCATCAAGGTCTCGAATGCCCAGAGTGAACGAGTGCGTTCAGGTTTACGCCGCATTCAGCAGTATTCAAGCTATATGGGGCGGTCTGTATATAAGCGAGTCTGGATCACACAGTCCAGTGATCAAAAACATGAGCATCGATCTACACAACTCGTATACGATGTCATGTGTCAACCAAGTCAGCGAGCCTGACCACCACATCCCGTTAGTCGCCTCTTTCGGCAAGCATTGATTGCGAAAGCCACAATTCTAACCCGTATCTTCGTGGCCTACAAAGACCTCCCTCAGTTACAATGACTACTTCTTTACTATTGACACCTTTGATTAGCAATATTCATCGTTCATCTGTTCACTACAGCTTCTTCGGCCTGACCTGATAAACCCACAGGCGCTCGTGTCGGGGGTCATCTCAAAATTCTCATACTTTTTAAACAAATCTTCGCAATGACACGGACGCCTGTGAACAAAACAGCTTCTGCAGCTTGACGTGACAAAGTGAATTAATGCATTGCGTTACCTGCGTGACCGTGTAACTGCTGGTTGGGTCTATAATTGTGAAGGGGTGCACCTTCGTCAGTTGACTGTACGCCTGTCCGAACAGTCGAGACATGGTTACTATTTGACATGTCAGTGTAGAGCAAACGTCAGCAGTGTCCTAAGCTACAGAGAGTTGAATATTTTCGATATATGCATGTTTCGCATGGACGCAACATTAATAACATTCTCTGCTCCCCTGTTTAATGAAATTAACTAGACCTGACGTTTGTGCCATTTGACCTCCCGGGTCATGCATATGTAGAGTAGCTCAGGTCAGGCTGAACAAGCTGTATGTATCCAGTTAAGTCGCTGTAGCCCGGTGCTATTTTTAACCAGAGAATTTAGAAATCAGAATTTAGAGAGTCACGATCGGTGACAGATTCATCCAAACCAGAATAGTGATCTTGACCGGGAAGAAATCTAGACTTGTAAAGTGATATTACTCTCCTTTGATTTACACAGGAAGTGAGATCATGACGGAAGGCGGCTCGAGGACCGGAAGTCAGTTGTCAAGTCCAGATAAGCGTCAGAGGTTTGCAAAGAATGCTTTCATGTCGTCCGTATTGCCTATGAGTAACATATAAATACCTGTGATAATTTTTCGATATACAGAATCTTCTGTTATAAGCGTTTTTAAGGATCTCATCGGTGTATACTTTCACAACCAATTCAAAACTAAGTAGGCCTGTGCCCGTTCGGTGCAAAGTTCCACTTTTCGTACGTAAATCGAGGCAGCCAAGCTCGAAAATGAAAGACGCGATATGTTTTTTTCTTGATGTAGCTGTCCACAAAAATTACACGGAATTTAACCTTCAAGGCACTTTTTGTTCAGTAATTAAGGGGATGAAAACAAATTCATAAATGCTGAGTCACCGTTTCTGTGCATACCGTTAATGTTTCACAGTTTCCGAAATAAAACATTCAAAATTGCATCATATTGGAAGTATGTCGACTTACTGAATTTGAAGAATTGGAAATATGTCGACTTACTGAATTTGAACAACGAAAACATTATTCTAATATTACATAAACCATCAAAGACTGTCTGTACTCAGTAAAAGAATTGTATAAAATCACAGGGGCGTGTGACGCTAGAAACTGCCATCAAGGTATACTACCGACAAGAAATAAGGGAACTAATGAAATAATAGCGAATTTGAAACTGCTTTAAATATCCACTAAATCAATTTTACGCGTCAAGTTCAATATCTGGTGTGTCCACCATGTTGTGCAACACATTCACGGCACCTTGATGGCATGCTGTTAATCAATTTCCGGATGGTTGCCCGTGGTATTGCCCGCCATTCCTCTTGGAGAGCTGCACCAAGCTGGGCCAGGTTGGCGGGTCCTGGGTACCTGGCGTACATCCTTCGACCAAGAACGTCCCAGAAACGTTCAATTGGGGACAGGTCTGGGGACTTAGAGGGCCAGTCCAATGTCTGGATACCTTCTTGTCGGAGATAAGCGGAGACAATTCGGGTCCGATGTGGTCTGGCATTATCATCTTGGAATACAAAATTTCGGCCGATAACTCTAGCCAATGGAGCCACAACAGGACGCAATATTTGGTCAACGTATCGCTGACCAGTCATTGCTCCGTTAATTATGACCAAATCTGATCGTCTGTCATGTGTGAATTCACCCCAAACCATGACACTACCACCTCCATATCGATCATGGTCAAGAATTGCTGCTCTGGCATATCGCTCCCCGCTCCGACGCCAACAACGTTTTCTGCCATCTGTGAATCGTAGGCAAAACCTTGACTCATCAGAGAACATGGTGTAACGCCAGTGGCGCATAGCCCGTCCCTGATGCTGCCTAGCCCATGCCAATCTTTGGCGCTTATGGTGAGCTGAAAGGGTGACATCCTTAAAAGGCCGTCTTGCTTTCAGACGAGCTTGATAGAGTCGGTTTGTAACGGTTGGGGTTGAAATGCGTCTTCCAGTGAGTGTGCGGAATTCTCTATTTGATGGCAGGGGCCGATTTAAACCTATCGCATAGAGCAATAAACGTAATGAGACGATCCTGTCGTGGTGTCGTTGATTTTGGTCTACCACGCCCAGGTCTCGTTGCAACCCCACCCGTTTGACGGTACTTATCCCACAGGCGTGAAATTACACTTTTTGATTTACCCATCTGCCGGGCAACTTCACATAATGATGTCCCACCAACCCCCAACCCCCACCCCCACCACCCCTCTATCATCCCCACAACTCTCCATTTTGTTGCTTCACCGAGATACTGCCTCGTAGGCATTTCTGTCAGTAAGTGTCAATCTCTATTGCATTAGTGATTGCGACTTCTCCAGTACATTTACAGGAGTTAACTTCTGTATGCACGTGTAGCACGTGCTGGGCATGCATTATGCGAAATTCCATTGTCATTGGATGTTGCGTTTGGGAGATACGCCACGATAACGGACCCTGTCACAGTCAAAGTCATCTACATTCAATTTCTTGGTTCCCTTATTTTCTGTCGGTAGTATATGTACTGTCACTAACGGGGTCTTGGCACTATATAAAAATTAAGGGATGTAACGAGGTCACCACACCAAGTTCGTTTCAGGCGGAATCTAACCTATTAAAAGTCTGCACACATTTCAAGCCAAGAGATTTACCTACACGGTGGGACATACGGCACAAAAATCGAAGCACTACTCTTGGAGGCTAGGGTCTTCGGAATCTGGAAATCTTGTCATTGTTTAATTGTTATTCAACAGTTTTGCTTTTCTTAATAGTGAGTCGCATGCCATCGTACACCACTGGCTTAGGTCGTTGCTCATGATATCAATCACTGGTGTGTCTGGTCTAATTTACGTTACAGGCCGATGTCACATCGATAGACTATAGGGCCGGCAAATCTCGCGAGGCTCTAGCCGTACGTCAAATATGACTTTATTAGATCAAGTATACAATAATGCCTGATTGTCACATTGTTGACAGTCGTAATATATGGGCATCTGAGCGACGGTTAGATCGGAAATGTGTCATTCCTGCAAGGATTATTGGTTCCTTAATGTCAACTGACAATCACGAGGACATTCTAAAAAGTCTGAAACGTTGTTTCTCACCGGAAGTGCTAAAATCTCGCAAAGTGTCGTGACCTAATTGGGCCCTTTTGGTGCGAAACATTAGGTATGAAACGTTGTTTGTCACCGGAAGTACTATACAACGTAAGGTCTTGCAACAGTGCTGTGATTACCTTACGTGCCCTATTTCCATGGAACGTGAACACCCACGAAAATGTAAGACAAATACTTCTATTCGGATCTACAGCAAAACCAAGTTGAGAAGTGTCTGCGCTTGGGGACAAAGTTAAACGTGTGTCTGAAGAACCTCTTTTCAATGAACGGAGGTGTGCGGTCGATGGTGACCTGCTTTACATTAAATGTGCCCGTTTTCGCATTCCGAATAACAGTGCTGTTGATTTGACCTTTCTTGGATGTTTGTTTAACTTCCCATGTTTCTTTTTGCAGTTATCCCGTTGAAGTGGAGAAGTGCGGTAATATGTTGTTTTTTTCCGTTCGTAAGATAATACGTACGTTAACAAGTGAACGAGTGAGGGTGGGTTTTGTGTGACCAAGCCACAGTGACCATGCTCAAAAAGGATTTTGATTTGGACTTAGACCTTGGGACTGTACCATAGTGTTTTCATTATGGATATAAATGCAAAACTCTATTAGGTTACAGTGAGTGAATTAAGTTGTACGCCGTTTTTAGCAATATCCCAGCAATATCACGGCGGGGGACATCAGAAATGGGCATCATACATTTTACCCATGTGGGGACTCGAACTCGGTTCTTTGACGTATCAAGTTACAGGTCTCACCCAGTGGTTAAAATGTGTCTTTATCACGACGAAGGGCCTGGTTCGACTCCCAACATGAGGGATACAGTGGTGTTACCTGCAGCGGGATAGCTTGGAGATTCCTGACCCATGCTCCAGTATTTACAGGCATATATCTGGACAGCGAGTGAAGCCCATTTCTGGTGTCCCGCCTGCGCCGTGATGTGGCTGGATAATGACTAAAAGCGGCGTAAATCTACACTCATATATCTGGTACACAAACTTCCCATGGGACAACACCGATGCCACCATAAGCATGAAAACTGATCGGAATGGGTTTTATGAATATTGAAGTCTTAATGACGCTTTTTGGCATCATAAATATGATATGAAACACCCCGTATCAGTTAAGTGTCAACTAAGTGTCTGCGACAAACATAGCTACTAGTGTTGGCTTGTTTACAATTCTACGCAAAGCGGCTTGAAATATTTTTTTCTCTTTGACTCACCTGTACTTGATGGAAAATTCCTTACACCACCTGCATGGTACAGTAGTTACAGCGTCCGACCGGAGAGCGAACTGTCGCGGGTTTGATCCCCGGCCGTGCCATACCAAAATACGTCAAAATATGGTACTTGTTGTTGCCTTGCTTGCGCTCGGCATTGATACGTTAAAATATGGTACTTGTTGTTGCCTGGCACTCGGAACTGATACGTTAAAATATGGTACTTGTTGTTGCCTAGCACTCGCAATTGATACGTTAAAATATGGTACTTGTTGTTGCCTGGCACTCGGAATTGATACGTTAAAATATGGTACTTGTTTTTGCCTGGCACTCGGAATTGATACGTTAAAATATGGTACTTGTCGTTGCCTGGCTTGCGCTCGGCATTAATGATTTCAACAATGAGGCAGACTCGGAGTCAGTATAATGTGTCTGAGTGGGGTATTCATGCTTAACTGTGGCATGGTATCTCAGTGGCACTATAAAACCAGCAGAAGTCTGGGCTAGCACAAGCAGTCACACTTACACCCGCATGCACCTCGTCATGTGAGAGAAATACCCTTAAGACGTTCGACGTTAAACTCTCTGTCACCTCACGTTACATTTGTTTCCTTGTAGACGAATGTCTGAAGCACCTGCCCGACATCAAGACATATTACAAATCCGAGAAGCACGTCCTGTCAATGCACGTGGAATACTGGGTTTTGGGACAGAGCGCCAAAAAGGGAGACGAACGCAAGAAGGAACACGTCAAACATTTCACGGACACGTTTTTCAAAAACGTCTGCAGCTTGCGCAACAGCAAGGGAGGAGTTCTTGCCATACACGTACAAAATAAGAACGACAGCTATGGCCCGTGTTTGGATGATTTCGACCAGAAGGTGTCCAAAGACCTTTCCTTCATGATAGAAGATGACAGTCCTTTTGTGTATAACTACCAAAGGAGATGGTTTGTGGATGACAGTGGCGAGTATAATAAAGCTAAGTACATCGTGGTCATTGTCAAAGGCTCGTCCTCAGTTTCTACTAAAAGCTTCAACACGTTAGTGCCTTACGACGGAAGCAAGGAAAGACCCAGAGCTCGCGAACTGGCCATGTATGTGTCCGAGAATCGGAAATGTGGCTGCTGCAGTGAGAACGTGAAGACGGGTTATAAAGAAGGGGAATACGTTGATTTAATTGAGTCACGGGGGGTACAGTTTAAGAGTATGAGTGAGGAAGACCTGAAGAAAGACAGTCTTGACCATCGAGACATGGGAAGGGTGGAACAAATAGTCTACAGACTGATTGAGAAGTTGCACTTGCTGGAGTACATTACAACGTTTTCGAAACTAGTTACAGGAGGGTCGTTTTTTCTTGGTATTGAGGAAGAGAAACAGCCTACTATGGCTGTGAATTCACCACTGAAGCATGAAGGCGACGAAAGAAAATGTGGAGCTCGGCAAAAACTGGAGTTTCCTGATGCTGCATCGCTCAACATCAGAGGATTGGGCCGCCGGAGAGCCGAAGCAAGGTGGCCTGAAAGGTTTAAGACGCACGGTGATCGGAGGTCCAGTCGGGATGAACCCGTTCACCAGGAACCAAAACGGGCGTCTCGTGACGCCTACAGACATGCCAAGCGTCAAAGAAGTGAGCACGATGATAAGAATCCAGAACACTACAGGTCACGAAGCAGAACACGAGAAGATCACAAGAGTTCTAGGAATTCAAGATCTACCCCTGGAACTGCATCCCGACATTCTTTATCCTCTTCATCAAAATCTCACACTTCTTCACCTTCAGCTTCGAAAGCATCTGAAACTATACATCAACACTCATCAGCTTCATCAAGGTCTTCCGTCCCTTCATCTACAGTTTCTACAGCATGTGAACGAGACTCGAAGACGGAAGACCGTAGGAAACGTCATCATTCTATACCGCCTCTAAATATTCAAAACCAATACAGTCCCCGACTTTCTTCTCCGTCAACACCCCTGTCCGCATCTCCCAGTGGACCGTCAACCAAGGAAATCAAAACAGGACATAATATTGTAAGGGGGTTTCATTTGAAAGAGTCTGATACTAAGAGACTGATCGACATGTTAAAGGTGAAAATTTCCGAGAAAATGATGTGGCTGAAGTCTGATGGTAAGTGTTTGAGAGTGTGTGACATTAACAAAGCGATTGCTGTTGAGCTCCACTCCGTTGGGCAGTCTAAATACATCCTGGAGGTCCACGTTAAGGAACTGTTTCCTGGACTGGTTTTCTTCACAAGGGACGGGCCAGAGGCATACATGCTAGAACAAGGGATGACTGTAAGGATTGGAGTAACTGAATGGCTTGAACTGCTGAAATCTACGGCAAACTGTGATGCTTTTGGTAACCCGAATCAAGATGGTGATGGTTCGTAGTCATGTGAATCTATGTGTCCGTCTTCAATTGTAAGACTCATTATTTGAATGGACATCGGGGATTAGACTGTAAATGCTGTTCAACCTCTCTCTATACATCTGCAACCAGTTTTATGTGTAATTATTTCCGTCTGTACCCCAAACTTTGCTTGAAGTCCCTTTGTACTCCTTTTGAATCTCCCAAGGATCAATAACCTGCTTTAATTGAGATCCTGAGAGAACAAGTCTTGTCATTCCCACCATAGTATCGAATGTCAGTGTCACAGAATAGCCAATCCTGTACATCAGCCAACTCCCATTCCACTTGTTTTAAAATGCAAAATGAAAAATTTTGTGAATGCAAGTCAGTGATGATGCCATATCTTAGTGGAAACTTCATATATCAGTAGCACCTGTCACTTACATTATGACCATTTCCTTAAAGGTCACAACGTGAAATACAACTTTGCAGATTCTGATACCTTTCGGTATGCACTTACCGAAACAAATCATCTAAAATTCCAATTCAACCTATAAAATTGAAAAAACGCGATGATAAAAAAGCCCGCGAAATCGGAGTTCAAACGATTCGCTAAATTTCCCCCCGCGCAGGGCGAAAAGGTGGTTTCAACAACTGTGCTGCGCTGCGCCCATAACGCATGCGCAGTGAATAGGTTCGCGGAGCTTGAAACAGTATGCATGCCCGGAGTATGAGGTCGTGAGCAGTAGTCTAATCTTGATTGTATACACAAACAAGTAAATAATCTACTCGTTACGTAAAACAAACTTCTTGATTGTGGGAAGCAGCCTCTGTCACAGAGAAAGCTCAATGTCTGGTTTATTGCCTTCCTGTCTGCTAAAGACAATATACACAGCTTCAATCAGTGACCACATGCAGTTTGAACTTAACACCTATCAGGCTGTACGCCATGAACAAAATAAATTGATTTATGACTCGTGACATGTTTTAAGGTCTGTGGGTTGCAAACAAACTCCATCCATTTTTCTCGGATGACTTGATCTAACGGAAACTGGTGCAAACTTTTGTCAGTTTCAAGTCCTGCTTTGTACTTGGGCGAATTACAGTGTGTAAAACTGACAAAAGTTTGCACCAGTTTCCGATTTTCGATTGGATCGAACGTAGATTCAGAGAACATTTATTTACAAAACCCAACATCTGTATATACATTTTTTCATGGATAACAACTTATTCTAGTTATATGCTTTTGTTTGACAATGGCATATGAATCCATATTCATAAACGACTCATCAAGTACAATAAATGAAGTTGTTATCCATAAAGAATCTTACTTTCTTGTTACTCACCATACTTCTAAAATGCCCATCAAACAGATCATCCTTCTGTACACAAAATGAGCCTTCAGCGTACCAGCAAATGAACCAGCCAATCGGAAGCCGTCGTTACACCTGAGTCCACATCCACCTGCTATGACTGGGTTCGGTCTCCCGAGGGCTTCGTTTCGGGGAAAGTAAGCCCAAGTACAAATTATTGTATTGTATTGCACTTTTGAATCGCGATTGTACGCTTATAATTTTGTTTATTTGAATTTTTACAAGCAGCAATATATATTATGTGTCATAAGTGATAATTGTGTTTTAATTATGTTTGATGTTTTGGTTGTAAGTAACCTGTAACAAAAGTAAGAGTCTGTTGCCATAGTTATTTGCATACACAGATATGACTTTCATTCATCTGTGTAATATCTGCAATTCTTCTTTGACCTAAGTGACCATTTTTCATGCTCTTATGAATATACCATTCCATCTATAGTGTCAGATGTGAGTATAGTATTCCCAGAAATTATTGAGAATCATGTTGCGTCATGTAACTCATTACGTTTATTAACTTCTGGCGTTTTACTTACATAAACATGTTAAAACATCATCCTTTTACAGTCTCAGTCTTGTTTTAGTACTTTGTTAGACCTCCTCGCTCAGCAATGCATGCCTGAATACGCCTAGGCACACTACCCATCAAAGTTTGTAGGTAATCGTGTGACAGGGCATCCCAATACTGGACCACCTCGGCCTTCATATCTTAAATATTTCTCAGTCCCTTTTGGTTTATTCTGTCCTTCATGACTCCCCACACATTCTCAATTGGGTTTAGGTCTGGGCTGTAACTGGGCCAGTCTAAAACTTGAACATTTTCGCCCGACAACCACTGTTTTGTGTAGCGCGCAGTGTGTTTTGGGTCATTATCATGCTGGAAAATCCAATCATCTTCATACAATGTTTGTGCTGTCGGGAGAAGGTGACCATTTAGAATGTCAACGTATCTTTCTTTTGTCAAGTTTCCCGTGAAAACACACAATGGCGTCACTCCGCGAGCCGATATGCCACCCCACATGTGAAACTTCGGGCTATGTTTTGGTCGCTGGTAGATAGGTTTGACAGTATCTTTGGTCCAAACTTTCACACAATTAGGGAAAAGCCAAACAGAACTTTCATCCGAAAAGAAAACATCCCAATCTTGATTTTCATGAGCCCGACACCGGTTTAAACGTTTTTCCATTTGTGCATCTTTCATCAACGGCGAGGGAATTCCACGTTTTTTCACCCAATTAAGTCTCTGTAATTCCTGCCTAACTGTTTCACTGCATACCTGAGGACTTCTTCTGCTAATCATTTCATTTCTGATGTTCTCAACACTTTTCAATTTGCCCCTACTCACAATCTGCCCAAGTCTTCGGCGATCCACAACACTGAATTTCCTAGGCCGACCTGCCCCTGCTTTGTGCTCTATCCCGGTTCCTGTTTGAATATTCTACAAAGTTCTGTAAACTGTAGACAGAGGAATACCATGTCTACAAGTTAACGCTTTAGCATCAGCCTCACCCCTTTCAAAATCATCTAGAATGAGCTTTCTTTTCTCTCTTGCTGTAAATTCTGCCATGTCAACACAGGAAGCCGTCTGCTCAGACAAGGGAGATAACTCTTGAGCTGCCTTCTAAGCCTTCAAGAGTTGTCTCCCTTATTTAGTATGCTTAGTACATAGTGAAAGCCCTTTTTCCAATCTTAGCATCATTAGAAAAAAAACAAAGATTTTCTCAATAATTTCTGGGAACACTGTACCTATTAGAGATTGTATACTGGCGTCTCCTATTCTCGCGGTACTTACGAATATCCGCTGAAAAAAATAATATAAACAGTTCTTTTCGTATGTATGCTTGTTGTTTTTAAATGAAGAGATCCCCCCTCTAACATCTGCATCTATCAACTGCTTGATTCATCAAGTGTATTATCTCACATGAGCTCGATGAAAAACATGGTCGTCCGCCGCTGACTTTTCGAGGCGTCTCCTATTCTCGCGGTATGTGTACAGCGAGAAAGTAACGTTACTAGGTGTAAGGAAGGGGAATCTTATCGGGAGGACGGGGAAAAGTTACGATTTTTCCAAGTTGGTTAAAACTCACGAATATTCGTTACACTGCAAAATTTTGATAATTCACAGACTTGGGCCACTTCCTAATTACTGGTCAGTGATGTAAACAACCGCTAAGCATCACGCATCGGCGACCTCGGCAGGAAACGTGTTTACCGCGAGAATAGGAAACCCGAGAGAATAGGAGACGGCCATATATATTCTCAGAAGAGTAGAGTGTCTAGTACTCGTGTACCCACTCAGCCACCACTGCTTCGAAAAACATGGAAGTCAGACAATGGGTACTCTTGACTACAGACTTTGGGTACAATAATGCAAACTTTCTCTCATTGACAAAAATGAAAACGTAACACTAAAATTTACTACAACTTCTAGGATTTATTCTATTCAATTAAAGTATCTCTATCACACAATTCATACATCATTTATACATATATGTAACATGAATTATGGGAAAGTACTCCCTCTGATTTTGTTGTGTTGTTCTTTACATGCTCAATGATATCTGTAAACATGATTCTTGATTATTATTGATACACTGTATCTTGTCTATGAAAACATGAATCATCATCATCATCACCATCATCATCATCAACCAGAAGTGTGTGTGCATGAGTGTGTTCATCTCTCTGAGTGAGTATGGTTTTACACCACCTTTAGGTGAATTCCAGCAATATCACGGTGGGAGACACTAGAAATGGACTTCACACAGTGTCCAAGTGGGGAATCAAACCCAATTATTCAGCATGACGAGCAAACCCTATAACCAACAGGCTACCCTGACCCTTTGTCAGAAGACACAAAATGACTACATACCCTAACAGTATGATGACAATCTCCAGACCATATTTGTCACAGAGTGTTTAGTAAAGCAGAGGTGATTTCAGGATTTTGAAAGGTCGAAAACACCAATCCACACAAGCAGTTCCCTTAAGAATCCAACATAAGTGCTCTTGTCTGGCAAATAGGACTTAATCAATAATTCCTTCATAAAATATGTTCATAAAAACTCCATATCCAATTTTGAGGTATTATGTTTAACATCATATTTTAACAGTCCATTCAATGCAGTAATTCATTCAAATATTATTAATTTCTTCAAAATTTACCTTTCCATACAAACACACGTCCTATTCCGAGGTATTGAGTATAACACTTCACTTTAACAACACAAAGAAATATTACAGTAAGCAGTAAAGCTCTGTGTCTAAATTGGACCACTTGAAATACAAATAACTTCTCGTAATGTCTAAAAAAGGCAATAACAATACTCATCAATGCTCATAGCTGTATTAACAATTTTGATAAAATTGGTTACCATGGTTACACTTTGGGGATAATTGATGATATTTGCTGCAGGTTTAGGACTGAATATCAGCTTCTTCTTTAGAATCTTTGATGTCAGTTTCTTGGATCTGGCAGAAAGAGTCAGCGAATGAATTTTGTTTTCCATTGCATTTACCAATATTCCAGCAATATCACGACAGGGGGCACCAGAATTGGACTTTATACATGACCATGTGGTGAATTGAACCCACGTCTTCAGTGTGATGAGTGAACGATTTAACCACAAGGCTACCTCATCTCCCCTCGGTGGGCATGGGACAAGTGTACACTTAATAAACAGTGCCACCTTACCGCCCCTTGGTGTGACAAGTGAACACTTTAACCACTGAGTGAGTGAGTGAGTTTAGTTTTACGTCGCACTTAGCAATATTCCAGCTATATGGCGATGGTCTGTAAATAATCAAGTCTGGACCAGACAATCCAGTGATCAACAACATGAGCATCGATCTGCACAATGGGGAACCGATGACATGTGTCAACCAAGTCAGCTAGTCTGACCACCCGATCCCGTTAGTCGCCTCTTACGACAAGCATAGTCACCTTTTATGGCAAGCATGGGTTGCTGAAGGCCTATTCTACCCCGGGACCTTCACGGGTACTTTAACCACTGAACCCATTCACCACCCCAAAGGCAGAAAGAAAGTTATGATGTTTTTACTTGCAAGACCAGAGACCATTTTGCGTACACATTCATCCTCTACTGCAGATGATCATGATAATACATTGTCATGATTATGAAAACAAATATACTGAAGGGAAAAAATAAGGGATCACCTGATAGCACAAGTGCTCCCTTATATTTTTTCAGGTTTCTTCAAATGTTATGCAGTAAAAAGGTTGTGAGGAAGCCTTGGAAAATAATAAAGGAAAACTTGTCCTTTCATGTGATCCCTTATTTTTTTCTCTCAGCATATTTAAGATCTACTTTTCCAACATGTATCTGTACATCAGTGATAGGTCTGACTTATCGGAGAATCTGTGGTGAACAATTATCTGTTATAATCAAAATGTACACATTTTAAATGTAATCACCAATCCTTTTGCCCATTTTTTTTTTCTAATTACTACTTCTTTTTATATTTTATACTCTCATACAATGACATGCACACATGCAAGAAAGACAGTAGAATTGTAATTAAACAAAAGAAGTGGTTTCAGTTTTATAATGCACATAGCTATATGTTGTTGAGCGCATGTTTGTTCGTGAATATTCTTCAGATTTAATGGAAAGATTATACTTCATTGACGTGTTATGCTAAAACAACAAAATTCTGATCAATCTAAAAAATGTTTTTTCACAATCGGTAATCATTTCCAATCATTATTTCAATCAATTTTCGATTATTTCTAATCATTGGAACACGACCAATTAATGATCGATATGAAAATTGTGTCATAGATAACATTGTACATTAACTATTGTGTGGATCTATAGCTTTCACATGACACAAAATTAGGTCTTTGATCATTGGCCATTACTAAATCATGTGTTTAGGGCCCTGTTCCACAAACCAAACGTAGCGCTATGACTGTTGTTAGTCTATGTTAAAGTATAGGAATTACTATCTGCTTAGTCAGTGCTATGACTGTCATAAGTCCAGTCTAAGTAAACTTATCCACAGTGCTTTTCGTTACACTCCACCACCAGGTAACCTTTGAGACTGACCAATCAGAAAACAGCTTACCAAATCGCGAAAGTGGACATTCCCACATGCCTTTAAAACTTTTTATCTTGAAAAGGTTCGTACCCGAACGATTCCGAATGCTGTTTAGCGTACGCTCGCTTCTGGGTGATGTACACGGTGCACATTACAACCATGACAGCGGTGAGTAAACAGTCCCTGAAAATAGTGTAATTTTGGCAATATTCAAGGATGTCATCTTGCGTAAATACATTGTATTGGCTAATGGTAACCATGTCAACAGAACCCCTAAAGCATATATACAGTTGGTCAAATAATTGTGTTATATACAGATTTTTGCTTGTGGAGAGATCTGTGTCAGTAACCTGAATATTTTGAAAGGTCCCCGATCCCTAAATAGTAGCCGTTGTTTGATTGGTGAAATCTATTTAACCGTCTCGCGTTTGATTGGACGGTTATAAGTCGCTCAAAGGTTACCTGACGCGACCTTCTACCGGGTTTTGTTAGACTCAGTAGTGGAGTGTAACGAAATACACTGAGACTAAGTTTACTTAGACTGGTCATAAGTCTATAATAACAAATGGTTTAAGTATAGGATTCTGTTGTAAAATATCCATGCACAACTATGTCACAATCCACTTGTGATATAAACTGGTTAATTTCCTTGAGAGGATGACACTGTTTTGCAATTTTCTCATAGTTTTCAGGAATCCATTGATATTTATTGAACAATTATCAGCTTCTATGATGTCATTCAATAGTCAGGTCTAACACAGCTACATGAGTATTTGGTTTGAGCCACTTCTAATCCTTTAGATGGAATATGTCCCTTTCATATGATAATTGTTAAATTTTAAGGGTAAACAATCAACAGCCATACTCATGTCCATTTGATACCACTAATACTGCCACTCAAGACAAAATAAAAAGATCACTATAAGCAGGAAAACGCTTGTTTCCATTTGTTTGGTTCAGTTTGATCAAACATCAAACATATCAACCATATCAATCAACACCAAAACTTAATTCAAAATATAAGTTCTATAATTGTTTGTAACAACCTTAGACTTCAACTGGGCTGAATTAACAAAACTATCTTGTATAAACCTTCAAATACAAATCATATTTGCTTAAAAAGCACTTAAGTGAAATTCCCATAATCTAATTTTCAGAAAGGCAGCAAAATTGGCGTCTGAAAAGAGTACAAATCAGCAAGGATGCGTGGAGCTCATGTACATCCCATAACATAATGAGTCATGTCTAATATAGTTATGTATAGCGTATGAAGATATGTACCCTAAGAGACCATTCATAGGGGTACACGGCATATTTTGTACACAGACTTGAGGCTGTGTCACTGATTTTGTACACAACGAGCAGGTGGAAGGTCACTTACTTTGTACATTAATTTTACAGGGGGGGGGGGGTTCATTCACATCGTACATGATGCAACTCCGTAAAAATCATCATCACATCCCCTAGCCATAAATTAAGAACAGTCCCTAAGGCAACATTTGTATGTTGATATTATTGACATTCCATTGTGTTGACTAGTTAAGCTTAATCAAACTGGATGTAAAGGTTATTTTGACCCTGCAAAATTGAGAACACTACCTCAGTGTACCAGTGTACCACTCTAAGGCAACATTAGTGAGTTTGATATGCAATAATGTTGACTGGTTGAGTTTAATCAACTGGGTTATTTTACTTTGACCCTGCAACACTGAGAACAGTGTCTCAATGTACCAGTGTAGAACCCAAAGGCAACATTAGTTCGTTTGACATACTGTAGTTTTCATTTGTTCAGTTTAATCAACTAGGTCTGCTGGCTACTTTGACTCTGCAACATTGAGAACACTGCCTCCAGACATCCATTGGGTCTGCTGGCTACTTTGACTCTGCAACATTGAGAACACTGCCTCCAGACATCCATTGGGTCTGCTGGCTACTTTGACTCTGCAACATTGAGAACACTGCCTCCAGACATCCATTGGGTCTGCTGGCTACTTTGACTCTGCAACACTGAGAACACTGCCTCCAGACATTCATCCTTTATGAAGCTGCATTACATCCAGTCTCACCAAGTTGTCAAAAAAAACGTCTTCCATATTTCTTTCCAGCCGTTCCAGATGTCCCTGTCTTGAACAACACAAGCTTCTACAGAGTTAAAGCTCATCGGTCACAATACATCACAATCAGAATCTTCCAGGCATCCCTCTCTTGAACCATACCACTTGTCAAAATTAGGCTCAGATATATTTCAACACCTCAAGCTTATAGACCACAACATATAGCATAATCAAAGTCTTCCAGATATCCCTTTCTCAATCCACACCAGTTGTCATAGTTAAGCTCATGTATATTTCAGCTCCTCCAGCTCATCAACCACAACATATGGCATAATCAAAATCTTCCAGTATCCTTCACTTGAACAACACCAGTTGTCCAACTCAAGCTCACACAGATTTCCAGATATCTTGTAGATAATGATGAAGTTGCCTTCATCATTTATCATAATCATCATCCTCCAACTTCCTCTTGAGAGGGTTGACACCAGGAATCACAGGCTGACCTCCAAGTGCACCCTGCTGACCAATAGTGGACAGAGTGCTGGTTGGTATTGGTCGTGTAGTGATGATCTGACCGCTGGTGTTGGGAAGGACCTTTGTCATCCCTGACGATGAGGAGAACAAACATGTTATTGTAATGTTTGCCAGCAAGACACAAGTAAAAATTAGCTGGTCAACTTACTAATCAATTACTTAACAACAATAATTCTGTTAAAACTGCTTATTTGCTCCTTTCTGTTTCATCGCTGCAGTCAGCAATATTACAGCTACCAACAGTCTGCACATAATCTGTTCTTGTTTACCGAAGAGAGACCAAATATTTGTTCAATGCAGAGGGTAGTGCTAATGCGAGGGTCAGTGTTCAAATATGAAATGCAGTTAGACAAATTGAATACCATGAGCTGAAAGGTAAAAGAATGACCTACAAATTCAGCAGTTTGTTTTTTTTCTTAAAAGTGTAAGGTTTGAATGAACTGCACATTAAAATAGTTGGGCTACCCAGTTTCAGGGTTGTTTCAGGATTACTTGTGACAGTTAAAGTCAGGTTGAACCCATGAAGATCCGGGGTAGAACAGGCCTTCAGAAACCCATGCTTGCCACAAAAGATGACTATGCTTGTCATAAGAGGCGACTAACGGGATCGGGTGGTTAGCCTTGCTGACTTGGTTGACACGTCATTGGTTGCACAGATCAATGCTTATGCTGTTGATCACTGAATTGTCTTGTCTTTATTTACAAACCACTGCAACATAGCTGGAATATTGCTGAGTGCAGCGTAAAACTAAACTCACCCACCCACTCAAAGTCAGGTTGAGCTAGTGCAGTCTGCCATGATGTGGCTGGAATATAGCTTAGCCTCACTCACTCAAACATGCATCACACCCACCTGTATTGACTCTGATGGTAGGTTTAGGAATAGTGGCTGCAGCAGGTTTGCTAATAATAGTTACAGTCGGTTGCGCTTTTGATACCACTGTGAGACTGTGACTAGAGGAACTAGAGCCCTTTGCTGAAAGAAAAAATACAGAATATAGTCATGGTTTATCGACTTTGAAATGTATTCATACACAAGCAGGTGCCCAGTCCTAACATTTTGATGTAATCATTCTGAATGATATCGCCTGATGTCTGCATAATTAATTATTAGATTTGTGATAAATGTTATAATGAAACTGAAATGCTCATTTCAGAAAAATTTAGGATAATAATCATTATATTTGAAAATAAAACATTTTTGGATTTGGTAAAATTTAGAGAGATTTAAACATAGTACTCAGTGCAAAACATTAATGGTTTTTCACAATTCGCAGTGGTAATAATTTCAGCATAATCTCTACCAATCTAAATCTTCCGAAGGTTTTAGTGAAAGTGAAACTAAATAATCAACTAAACATAATAATACTTACTTTCTTTCATGGTAAATCGAGAAAGATGATAAGATCTAACTGTAATTTGCAAATCAAAATGACTGTGCTGTTTTGGAAATGTTCTAGCCCAGAAGGTAACATTACAAACCCAAACCCAAGATGACAGAAATCCAGATATATGGATATTCAGTTATCTAGACAATTTACACACAAATGAATGTGTCCGGATGTCTGGGGATCTCCCTGTAGTCTGTGTCATTTCAAGACCATGGTTAAACACAAAGAAGACAAAATGTATCAGCTCCAAACTGGCCAGTACATGTTTTGTCTCCTCATCCCCTCAATGTCTCTTTGAACAAGGTGGACTAAGACGGAAACTCTCTCCTGTAAGGCACACTTTTCACCATAGCAAAGAGACCTATAAAGATCTGGGTTAGATGGTCTTCAGTAATCCTTGCTGGTCATGAAAGACAACTTAAGGGATGAGGTGGTCAGGCCCCGTGACTTGGCTGCCACATCATCGTATCCCAACTGCGAAATGCATGCTCATGATGTTGATCACTGTCAAAAGTATTTACAGACCATTGCCACATGGCTGGAATATTGCTGAGGAAGGTGTTAAACAAAAGACAAACAAGAAATGAAAACATGGAGGGCTTTACATACACTCAGTGCATACTCACACTGCATGGGAGCAATGCTGATTCTCGGAGAACCGGAAGAAAACTGTGGCAACCCTATCTGGATCCGAGACTGAAAAAATGAACATGTTCCATTGGAGGTTTGGGTTGCTTGGATTGTATAGAAATGCAGTGTTCACGAATAGTGTCTGACTCTCAGACAAATCTACCAATGGTTCGGTGTAAGTCTCCGTCAAGCGGCAAAAATACATTATTTCAAACACAAATTCACGTGTATAAGACATAAAAGACATTTGTTTGTCTGTGATACTTTGCAATAGTGCTGGAGCGATTGATCGAGTTTCAGTTGATTACTTATGTGTTGGGAGACTACTCCACATTCATATAAAAGAAATTAAACTTTAAGAAATATGTTTCTTATTGTTATAATTGTTAAATCAAAACTTAAACAACTGTTGTAGTTTCCCAGTTCATGAAGCAATAAACTTGTGTGCTAATCTGGATTTTCACTGTTCAAACACAGCACTAATGTCTGATAATGTTTTTTTGAATGCAGCATTTACCCCATCTACATGGAGTTAGTCGAACACTCACATAACGGCCAGTGTTAAGAGATTGTCCTGAATAAACCTGGGCATGTTTAAAACTGTTCATGCATTAATTGAGAAAACAAAAGATGTTTGCAAGTATCTGAAATCCCATAACGTGCGTATTCTTGGTGTCACATTCCTCTCTAATGTATCAAACTCATAAAGATCTGTGTTAGAATTTATTTTCAGCAAACCATACACGTCACAAAGAGGCGACTAACAAGATCAGCCCCATTGACTTGACACATGTCATTGTATCCCAGTTTCGTAGATCAATGCTCATGATGTTGATCACTGGATTGACATTTCCAGACTTAATGGAAAACATACCTCCATGAACTGTCTATAAGAAATATTTCCATAAATTCACTCTATGTGAGGCAATATATTTCGTTTTGTGACCTCCATATCAAGAGACATATTGTATCATGAGGAACCTGTATCCTGACACCCCTAGCAGTCCCTCCTGGATTCCGCGGTTGCAGAAAAAAATCACGGAATTTACCTTCCCATGCAGACAAAGTTTGGTCCGCGGAAAATGCATTTTCATGCAGAATCAATGCAGGATTTGCTACTTTTCTGCTGCGGAATTTGGTTATTGTAAAAACGGAGTGAAAACTGACTGTCAGCCAAAACGAAAAGTAGAGTTAATGTCAAATATAGGAGTGGCTACACGTAAAAACAGAGAAAGGACTGACATATTTACTGTGACAACATTTCCAAAATAAACATGATGTAAAGATATTTTATTAACAAAGCAAGTTTTAGGCATCTTTCAAATAATATTAGATGAATTTGACACTGCGATCACATTCTCAAGATCAAATCATTTTGAAAATTGAAATTATTTCAGATTTCTTTTAGGTATAAATTTGTTGTTTGCATCAAAGTTACGACTGAGAGGAGACAAATAACTTTCAGCGAGTGTTTAATTCTCAAACACAGAAAAAGGTGTGGGTGCTTTGTCATCAACCTTGCTCGAGATGTGATGTGTACTGTCGACTTAACTTTATATCTGTGTTTGAGAATTAAACTATGAAGGTCTGCATGACGTTTTTGTTGTTTTTTCTAAATGTTGTAACCGCAGATTGTTTTGCAGAATATTGAAAAATGGGGTGCAGAATTTGCTTATATTTGCAGTGGAATTCTTAAAAATTTGCCATGAAATCCAGGGGGGACTGCCCTAGTATCTGTTACTCTGGACTGGAATCTAAATGGGCTAAAACACTCACCTTCTTGAGTGTCCTAAGTCTGTAGTTGGGAGCACTGAGGCAGTATCTGTCTGGTGGCAGGCGTGGTAGTGAGTATGGCTTGATGAGGGGCAGCTGTTGACTGTTCTTGTGGCGAGCTATCTCCATCAGCAGCTGTAGAACACAAACATAGAAATGTAACCGTGGCTACATTTATGAGTCTGGAACATCATGATTTGCAGTGTTGGAAATAAACAAAACAATGGTATCTGAAAGCTTATTCCTACTGCCTACAAAAAATAGGGTCAGCACCAGAATTCAAGGGTTGCACTGAGTTGATAACATTGTTTAGGGCATATATGAAGCCTTTATGGGCAAATTACGGGCAATTCGGGTCTTTGCACGGCTAAAATGAATTAAGGGCCATTTAAGGGTTAAATATCCAAATTTCAGCTTTTTCACGCTCTTACAAACTGTGAATTAGTAAGAAACACATGGAGCCACCTTTTGTTGTGAGATAGTTATGGACTTTACGACAAACCTCATGCTCTATCTAGTAAGCAAATGGTCATACAGTCAACCTGTTTGACCCTGGTCTACAGATACTTACATCCCGAGGTGGAGGTGTTGTAAATGAGTGATCCATCTTGCATTGAATGGCCAGCTTGACATCATCAGTGTCCAGGTTCTTCTTGTTGGCATGTGTTGAATAGACTTTAGCATCATCCAGGATATCCGTAATGTATCCTGACATTAACACAAACAATGCATCTGTGAATACTAGGTATAGAAATGATTAATCGGTTTTCTTCAAAGCTGTTCAATCAATACATGTGATGTAATGGGTTTCTTATGACTAACTATTGTAAAACATAATTGGTGGAAGGGTCACTTGAGCATCTTGTGTTCATATATTTTCCCAAACATCTTAACTGATTCTATTTTTATCAGTGACCTTTTTTAGTTCAGTCCTCCGAATATTTATGGGTTGTTCTACCAGTGCTTACATGTTAAATATGGAGACTTCAAATTTAATCATAAATCATTTACGTTGTACCAAACTTCTAAGGTGCTTTTCAGCACGTTTGATTTGCCAAAGATGATAGTAGATGATATCAAGAGACTATATTTCCCCCTAAGTAATGTGTCATCAAAGCGATGCCGAATATTTTTACTTTAGAGTGGGGCTGAAAAGGATGGACAAATGTGTCCAACTGGCATTCATGGTGGTGGGGCTTCTTGTGACTGTGAGTACTAGATCATCTATTGTTGTCTACCTGCGATGGCAGAACCTAAAAATTGCAGCATTATCCTCGTAAGCAAGGTGTCTCACACTGACTCAGTGACTGTGAATAGAATAGTGTGATTAAAAACAGTGGAACCAATGCTTTCAAGACTTGTGAGGAGAAAAGTATTTTTGTCTCGGTCTTGTACTTACGGTAGGTAAACTCAAGCATCTGATTAATTAACCGTGGTTCGTAGTCCAAAACGCCCATATCTTTCAAAACTGCTGCCATTACTTGTGCATCCCTCGGCGAGCTTTTCGCAGGAGCCGCCATCTTTGGAGTGTGAAAGGTGTCGCTTTGGGGAGACAACTCTCAACTGGAAAACCGCGAGAAAATGAGCTTTAGAAGTCTGTTAAATTTTCTTTAAACGCATATGGTATAACAATTCAATCTGTTTTTATAATAACCATATCATGTCGCAGTTGTTGTATATATGGTAGAGAGGACAGAACATGGAAATATTGTTTTGAGTCGACAGTTGAAGATGAAGTTGGTGCACTTAATAACCTCATGTCATTTGCACAGCAAGCTGAGAAACAACGCTTTTTCGGAACGTATTTGTACAAATAATTTATATTATGCAGACAAATTTAAGAAAGTTGAGACACTTAAGACCCTGAAGTGCACACAAATCACACAGCTGTATATCAATAGCTGAAGGGAAAAACTGACGCTTTTACCAACGCTTCGATTAGTTTGGTGATGGAGGCCTTTAATACTGAATCTTGAATCTTGTTTTGACACAGGCACTTTACACAGAGTGTGTGTGTGTATTCAATCTGGCTTAGTAAATGTATTAACGCTACCTTTTTGACAAATCCACGGTGTTCATGTATATTAATTAATAAATCAATAAATAATTATGTTAATCCCTTGTCGATGTTTGTTATTGTAATAGAAATATAAATCAGTTATGAGAATGTTGGTGAGTTAATTAATTATTTGTGGGAGAGAAAATTTGAAGCGTTGTGTCTTGAAGATATGATCCTGGACGGATTCAACTATTTTCTGGCTTACGCAAGGGGTAAATGTTTTGTTTCTGTTAAAAATGTATATAAATATGTAACTGGTAGTGTATAAATACAGTAATTAGATTTGACAGATTTGACAAAACACGAGTGCCACAGTTAAAGTCAATATAAATCATATTTTCAGTTCATGTAATTAGGTTTTAAATTCTGTGAGACTACATGACTCTCTGGAATTTAATAGGGCATTCCATAAATTTATTGTGTCAGGTAAAATGGTGTTGGTATAGGCGGCAGTTCGAGTGTAAATTCCTTGCATTGAAGAATTATTTCTTAAGTTACAGCTTGTAGTTCCGGAGACAGAGTTTGGGATGAGATCACAAAGGTATTTTAGGAATTGGTTATTGCACATCTTGAAGAAAGGTACGTTTTGTCAGCACCTTCTGTCTTGCAAGAACTGACATTTGGTTTCCTTAAAAATTTTGTTATGACTTTGTTATACATTCCAGTTCTTTGTCGGCAGTCTGTAAATAATCGAGTCTGGACCAGACAATCCAGTGATCAACAACATCAGCATCGATCTGCGCCATTGGGAACTGATAACATGTGTCAACCAAGTCAGCGAGCCTGACCACCCGATCCCGTTAGTCGCCCCTACGGCAAGCATAATCGCCTTTTAAGGCAAGCATGGGTTGCTGAAGACCTATTCTACCCCGGGACCTTCACTGGTCAATAGCAACACGGTGTAAGTTTACCAATATACGCGATTGTTCAGACGTATAGCTCTCCCAAATATGCGAACAATCGTCAGATATAGGCAAGATATAGGACTTGCACGTAATATCCAACGTTTTATGTGATACTCGGCAAGTGACCATAGAGCGAACTTTGCCATGTGTGTGGTCATTCCATGTACAGTCGTGGAGTGTTAATCCTAAATGTTTATGACTTTTGACTCAGGAGCAACTGATGAGTCTGTTATGATTATTTATTATAATGAAGTGTCATCCGCAAAGAAAGATTACTGTCAGTGCCACATACAATATCACTGATGTATATCAGAAAAAGGAGAGGTCCAAGGACAGTGACCTGAGGTACTCCAGCTATGTTCTTGTCAGATTTATACCCGTTACTTGCTACCCTTTGTATTCTACGTGTATTTCCGAAAAAGCGTTCAAACCATTTTAACTGCACGTCATGGATACCACACGTTTTCATTTTTATAAATAATTCCTGTAAGCCAGGCAATAATATCAAAGACTATACTTATGTCGCACAAGACTGTTCTAACTTATTTCCCTTCGTCAATAGCTTTGGCTATACAGTGATTGTATTGTAATTGTAAATATTTAATATGTAATTGTATTGTAAATATTGTTGTGGACTTTCCTGTCGTGAAACATGATTGTAAATTTGTCAGTAAGTCGTCATCTCTTGGAAATTTGAATATTTAGTTCAATGAACGTTTCACACAGACCGATGCTTCTTTCCATGAACAGGGCAAAATGACTGGCTAAGCGATAAACTGAATTAGTTTGTAAGTATGGATGTTTGACTATTTGCGGTGTATCTAAGTACAATGTACTCTATTTCCTATCCAATCCGGGCCGGTCGCGTTTCATGTGTCCAATGACATCAAAGTATCGCTGATGTCATCGCGGGTTAGAGTGATGGTAGTTAACTCGTAGCTTGTATCCCGAGGCATGAGAGGCCCGGGTGCCTGTTTCCGCTCCTATATCATAGAAATGAATTAGAACGTTTAGCTGAAACTTGATGTATGCCTCATGTTATGTGAATACCTAGTTTTCATCAACACTTACTAACAAATTAACGTTGTATGGTCATTATTAATTTTTACCCACGTTAAAGGTCACATGCAACGTAAAACACAACTTTGCAGATTCTGGTACCTTTCGGTATGCACTTACCGAAACAAATCATAAAAAATGCCAATTCAACCTATAAAGTTGAAAAAAAGCCCGCGAAATCGGAGTTCAAACGTTTCACTAAATTCCCCCCAGCGCTGGGAGGAAAACTGGTTTCAACAGCTGTGCTGCGCTGCGTCCATAACGCATGCGCAGTGAATAGGTTCGCGGAGCATGAAACAGTTTGCATGCCCAGCGTCTGAGGTCGTGAACAGTAGTCTAATCTTGGTTGTGTACACAAACAAGTAATTAATCTACTCATTACGTAAAACACCTTGCTGATTGTGGTAAGCAGTCTCTGTCTCAGAGAAAGCTCAATGTCTGGTTTATTGACACCTATATGTCTGTCTGCCTGTCTGCTAAAGACAACATTCAATACACAGCTTCAATCATTGACCACGTGCAATTTGAACTTAACACCTATCAGACTATACGACATAAAGAAAATAAGTTGATTTATGACTCGTGCACCCGAGTCCCGTCTCTGCCACATTATGTAATTAGGCAGGTGTGATACACATGACATGTTTTTATGTCTGTGGGTTGCAAACAAACTACATTCATTTTTTTTTGGATGACTGGATCTGACGGAAACTGGTGCAAACTCTTGTCAGTTTCAAGTCCTGCTTTGTACTTGGACGAATGACAGATTCCAGCCACGCAGTAGTTTACCATCTCTACTGACATGAATTTTTATTGGATCGAGCGCAAATTCAGAGAACATGTATTTTCCAAACCCAACATCTCTATATACATTCTACATGGATAACGGCTTCTTTTCGTGTATATGATTTTGTTTGACAACAGTATATGAATCCATACTGAAACGACGCATCAAGTACACAAAAAGAAGTTGTTATCCATAAACAATCTTACTTTCTTGTGACTGGCTATACTTCTAAAATGCCCACCAAACAGATCATCTTTCTGTACACACAATGAACCCTCAGCATATCAGCAAATGAACCAGCCAATCGGAAGCCGTCGTTACACTTGAATGCATGTCCACCCGCTATGACTGGGTTCGGTCTCCCGAGGGCTTCGTTTCTGGGGAAGTAAGCCCAAGTACAAACTATTGCACTTTTGAACCGCGATTGTACGCTTATAATTGTGTTTATTTGTTTTTTTAAAAGCAGCAATGTATATTATATGTCATGAATAAGTGATAAATGTGTTTTAATTATGTTTGATTTTTTGGTTGCATGTGACCTTTAAGTACACACACGGGTCTGACAGACCCGGACACATTGCTAAAACTCTTGTGTTCTACATTCAAATAGTCTATTTGATGGTAGGGTTTTTTACATGAAAATGAGGGAAGGAAGAGGGTATATTTTGGTCATTTTAAGCAACCATGAGGCCATTGATGAAGCAGCGCCGCTTTTACAGATGACGGTGGATCAGATATCGAGTTTCTGCCCCAGCTTCCGGTGATGGCGCATCATCCAGTGATACAGAGCAGGGTAACACTGCCTATAACTATGAACCTGGACAAAGGTTTATGGTTGGAAATTATGGCAGTATATGGTCAACAACATTGCCACCAACCAAAACACCTACCCCTAATATCCTACGAGGCCACTGCAACGGGTGGTCAGTGCGGATCATCATCATAACAATAATTAATTTATAAAGCGCCTAGTTTCCAGGCATAACCTGCCCAACGGCGCTGAGAATAGCTGCATAATAAAGTTGTTGGAGGAAGATTTTGAGAGTTAGTAACTGAAAAGGTAGGTCTTGAGGAGTCGTTTGAATGATGAGATGGAGTCAGCAGACTTTATGTTGATTGGCAGGATATTCCAAAGTTTCGGAGCGAACACAGGGAACGCATTTACGGCAAGCTTAGTTCTTGTGGATGGCACGTGAAGCAGACACTGGTTGGATGAACGAAGAGTTCGTTGAGGCTGGTATGTGGTGAGGAGATCCTTCAGATAGCGGGGAGAGGTCTGGACAAAGAGTGCAGGGTAAGTGAAGAGGAGCTGCATGAAGATAATCCTTTGCTGAACTGGAAGCCAGTGGAGCTGTTTGATGACTGGAGTGAAATGATCAGTTGGTTTGGTGAGGGAGATAACTCTGGCGGCTTTGTTCTGAATGCGCTGGAGATTGGAGATGACAGTAGTACCGGATAACAGGGCATTGCAATAATCCAATCGAGAAGTAACAAAGGAGTTGATGAGAGTTTTTGTTGAATCATATGATCCCTGGACTTACGACTTGGATACGAAGATAGGTTGTGAGTGAGTGAGTATGGTTTTACGTCGTTTATATTCAGCAATATTGCGGCGCTGACACCAGAGTTTGGGTCACTCATTGCACCCATCTGAGGCAATCGAACCCGGTGACGAGTGAAGGCTTTAACCACTCGTCTACCCCAGCACACAACAAACACTGAAGGGAAGACAGCTTTGAGGGAAAGGGGCAAACTAGAATTTGTTTGGAAAGAAACGAAAAACCATGAAATTTCGGCCCTGATAGGAGTTCTGATGACAGTTGGTTACCCGAAACAGTCGATGGTGGATTCACAATATGGAATTCCCATTGTCAACGATGCAATGTCTGAAAGGTGGTTCTTGAATCTCATACCCATGCTCAGATTTAAGGACAAGGACAATTAAATAAGTGCTTGACGAGCAAAGTACAAGTTTGTTCCTATGTGAGACTCCTGAGAGAAGTTTGTGTCTTCTCTGGGGTGGTGTTATGTGCTGGGGCCGCACATCACCGATGACAAACACTCCGCGTATTCTGCAGCTTTACCCAGTACCTGATAGCCAAGTCAGATAAACGAAGATGAGAAGCATTATGAATCCTTTCTCTCCTCTCATCACGTAAAGGTTTACACATTGTAGAGGTTTGCCCATCTGTGGTGTCAAGTGTTGGGTTATCTTTAAAATATCCAAAATGATCCTGGAACAGCAGGGGTTCCATACAAAATGGAACTGGGGCAACAGAATGTGTACAACCCACCTAGAATCGATGATGCCTTCTAATGAATGAGGCTCTTTTAGATCGTGTCCATTCATCTGAAACCTCTTGGGACGGGAACATTGATGGCTGCCATAGGAATGGCCAACGACATCGCCATACAGAGTAATCCCTTTGGACATGATTAGCCCTAGGGTGTTTCTCTGTATATTTTGACAAACCACGTTCTGTCCCATATTCCGCATAAATCTCTCCAGGTCCAAAATAGGTTCTTAATAGTCGGGGGCTCAACAGGGTCATACCCATTCTGCTTGGGCAGATTTGCTTTCTCCTTCCCTGAATCTGAGATTTCCCTGCATTTCACTGCTCCATCCTTCAGACTGTCATCTCATGCATGTTTAGGATGACGGGACCTGGATATGGCTGTTTCACGTATATAATTCCCCTGGGCTGAGTTAAATGGGATTGGTTGAGGGCCCATGCATATATTTGGTATGGCCTATGATTTAGTGCAGAAAGTCTTCTATGTCTGACCGGGCAAGTTCGTCTTCGCTTGTAACCTTCTTAAAATCATAGCTTGACTCCAAACTTTTGAATTTATATTTTAAAAAATGACAAGATTACGTATCCGTTAGTGTGGAAGACACGTCTAAGCTCTTCCATGACTAGTACTGATGACTGGCAGCAAGTGATTACCTTAGATTACTTTTTTTGTAACAAATAAACTACTTAAGTCTGTGTGCTCGGGCCTGGTGAGCCCATGTGCGTAGGAACAGTATTATTCAGAAGCATGCGAGGAAAGGGTTAATACTGAATATCGGCATCTCGATTTGGATCTACAATAGTCGACTGAGTAACTTTTCGATTTCTTCGGGGTTATTACAGCCTGTATCATTGACGCTAATTTTTCGAAATTGATTGTCATTGTGGGATTTTATGAGCGCTTTAGTCAGGTGCTATCGCGTTTTGTTACCGAGCGAATCTTCTGTTTCAGAGACGAATATTTCTTTATAAATTCTGACAGCGGAACTTACTTTGAGGCAACTTTATGTAAACGATTACGTTTCCGAATCAAAGAAAGTATTTGACTCGTCACCCAAAGTGGATCTGAAGTTCAAATACTGACAGTTTTATTTACTATATGCTGATCGGAGATTTTCGTTATTGCGGATGTTAAATAGGATGCAGTCTTGTCCTTTACATTGGAAGAAACTAAAATATCAGCATTAGTTTCCTCGAAACTCTTGTTCATTCTTCCTATATAATCCGGCGAATAGTTATAAAGTTATATAGTTATAAAGTTATATAGTTATAAAGTTTCCTCTTACAGTTTATAGCGAGGGGAGTTGGTTGTTTGATGGTTACAAATATCGGACAATGGTCGCTGCAGATAGTCAAGAACTCTCGATTCATTCACAACTTTATCATTGGAAACAGAAAGCAGATCTATCAGGGTACTTGAATGTGGTGTAATTCTAGTTGGTTCTGATATAATTTGCTTAAGGCCATACATCAATCAAAGGTTATCTATTTTTGTTCGATTTTCCGGAAGGACGTCAATTTTAAAGTCACCGACAATGATAGTGTGTACATGTTCAGCATTCGTCACCACTCGCCCCTTTCCGTAACCTCCAAGAAGATTCATCCCTCATTCATGACCAACTCGTGTTATTCCGGACAAGCCGAATAGCGACGTGTCATCTAAGCCACGTTCGTGGAAGCGACAGTGGCGCTACGACAGCCCTAACTCCCACACTTTAACCAGGGAGACTATATAGAGATTATCCCTGCTTTTACATTTATACATAGACTTTCGACTGTTCAAGCGCTACGATGGCTTTCAGAAACAAAGCCTAGAACTACTTCAATCAGGAACGACAACTCTAATCCAGTTTAAGTCTAGTTTTACTGATATAACCGACGTAGTCATACATTGCACTGTTTGTTTTTGCTTATCTATTATAAATAGATAAACCTCATTGATGCAACTAAAAGAAAGAGAAAAACATATTCGTTAAGGACATTTTCTGACGTAAATATTATCAGATATTCACCTTAAATTTCAAATTACATTTCTTAAAAAGGGTTCAGAAATGATGGGATTTGTTCAAATGAATGTGCAACTAAAATTTATTTTTAAAAACCCTGCTTCATTAAATCCCAAAGAAGAAACTCCAAAATGACTAGAGATATTTCTCAAACAGAACATTCGTGTAACCTTGTTGCCAAACCCTAAGTAGGATTTTAACTGAATTCACTGAAAAACTATATGAATGACCAAAAAGTCATTTTGAAATATTCTCAGAGATGTGAAGTATATGCCCAATGTTAAAGATTAGAGTTGATTAGCAATAAACAGATGTGTTATTATTGTTTCGAAAGTCGTAGCGCTTTATAATCACACTTCCTAAACGTGATGAAAGCGTCTATACAATCCCCACAACAAGCCCGCAACATCGTGAGATGTACACTCAGTTGGGCCAGTGGTGACGAATGATACCAAGAATCGAGAGGGGGACGTGTCTTCTTGGAGGTTACGGAAAGAGGATAACTTGTCACCGTCTCGATACGTAAGGGCTGTAGAGACGTGAGAACCTAAAACTGTGTATGGAAGTAGTAAATTTGGCAAATTTTGAATGTATTTTTACAGCAAAGGAACCCATGTCGTTATTGTTCAATATCAGCTATCATCAAATAACATGCATATAGCGAAACAGTGAGTGAGTGAGTTTAGTTTTACGCCGCATTCTGCAATATTCCAGTTATATGGCGGCGGTCTGTACATAATCGAGTCTGGACCAGACAATCCAGTGACCAACAACATGAGCATCGATCTGCGCCTTTGGGAACAGATGACATATGTCAACCAAGTCAGCGAGCGTGACCACCCGATCCCGTTAGTCGCCTCTTACGACAAGCATAGTCGCCTTTTATGGCAAGCATGGGTTGCTGAAGGCCTATTCTACCTCGGGACGTCCACGGGCCATATAGCGAAACAGCGAAACAGGTGCAGTGGACAGGACAGTGGGTCCAGGTAGGTACGCATATGGAGGTAGACACACACAAACGGAACTAGAGTAACTAACGCGTGTGAACACATGTATTGTAATTTGATGAGGATGTAGTGACCGAGTGAGTTTAGTTTTACACCACACTCAGCAATATTCCGGCTATATGGCGGCGGTCTGTAAATAATCGAGTCTGAACCAGACAATCCAGTGATCAACAACATGAGCATCGATCTGCGCAGTTAGGAACAGACGACATGTGTCAACCAAATCAGCGAGTCTGACCACTCGATCCCCTTTTCACTCCTCCCAGTGCCATGGGCATAACTAAGGATAAAGAAATTGTGCGTAAATCTGCATGAAAAATTATAGATGGACGAAATTGTTAAAAGCAAATGCATACTTTGTGTAATGGGAGTCACGCCCATGAGTGCCATGTAAACTACAGTGGAAGCTGTCTAAACCGGCATCTGTCCAATCCGGCAAGTTGTGAACACCGTCACCAAATCTCAGTTTCATCGGTGGCTTGTACATTTATCATCAGCTCTACAATCCAGCACATTGTCCTAACCGGATCATTTCTTTAGTCCGAGTGAGTGCCGGTTTTGACAGCTTCCACTGTATATCCAGACGTTGTAAAGCCTTTTACGTGGTTGGAGGAGAAGCATTTATAAACGTCCTATGCAGGTATTCAAAACAGTAAGGCTGCTAAACATTTACTTGGTGCATCGACGCCATAAAGACGCCATCTAGAAAAGTTAATACAAACTGTCTTTGGTAAGCTGGTGTCTCTGGAAATGACTAGAAAGTGGTCCAATACATGTACGGTAAAACTTCAAGTCAAATTAATGCGAATGGTTAATACACAGACCCGTTTCATGTGTACACAGGTGTTAATGAATGACGCATGCTTTCACCCACTCTTTTCTCTACCTTTACAAGTTATCTCGCAAGTGCATGCTTGATGCCGTGTGTTCAAAATGGAGGCTATTATTCAACATTGGCAAAACCAAAAATGTCCAAATCGGACGTCTCTCAGTGACCACGTACTTATGCGTCGGTAATGATGACCGACAATACGCTGTTGCATATAAGCATATTGAACATATTCCGCGTGAGAATCGAGATCTGAACTTCACGGCTAAAGAACTTGACAAATCCGCAAGCAGAGCATTGGGAGTTATAATTGGAAAATTCTGTTGCAGGTATGTCGGTGGAAGTTTTAACACTCTTTCGTCCAGCCTATCCTGACGCACGGCACAGTTATATTGGGATTCAAATAATTTAGATGCATCAACAACGTTCAACATCGTGCTTGTAGAAGGTAGAACTGAAGTGAGGGGCTTGATGGGCTGGTCATCAAAATAAACGCTGCAACGAACAGATGCCGTACTGTTCTCGAAAAGGTTATCATATATTAATTCGGAGCAGGCTTGTGAGTATCGTTATATATTGATCAACTGGGTCCGTAAACCGTGGTATAATGCTCTTTTATCTTGGTTACAGCCCCTCCAATTGTATATATAATATATGTAAGCATTAACATCACAATATTTTATACAGCCTAGGATTAATTAGACTGAACATTACAAATTGGTGGCACGGTGATGATAGAGGTTAAGTTAATCGAAACAAGCTTTGTACATACAGAATATTCAAATCTGGCCCAAATGCTGAAATATACCTAGTCAAAAAAGAAACTTCACATGCTGTCTTTCTTTCTATGGAAAAACAAGAGAGGGTAAGATGGTTAAATTGTTATTATTTCATTGCTGAGATCTGTGCGATGTACTGGATACACTGACAGTGCCACAATCACTTCCATTAGGCTACACCGCCGTTCCAAAACATGTGCATACAGAATGTCAAGTCACAATATGGACGTCGAGAATGGAGATTGGCAGCCCGCAACAGATTTCGAATGGTCTGTGAGGACAGTCGACCTCTAAGCATCTCAGCCCTGGTTCGTGTAGTCGGCAGAAACCTGTCACGTAGGTGACGTAGGACGATTTGACGGTCTTCTGCTCGTGATGTCACACGTAGACGACCCGACCTTGGGCGATCAGAAGTGGTGCCAGTTTGTTGTAGACGACATCGCAAGTCATACACAGTAAGTCAGCTACATCCCATTGCTCTTGCGACGTCAATAACTGATCTTCCCGCGTACCGTTAGAACTGTGGTTGAAAAGTGTTTTTTCACTTCTTGAGGCCAATGCACACACGTGCAAATGAAGAAAACTTCAATGCGAAGATCTCGTGATCGACTGCACGTGCAAAACTTGATTTGGCACTGACGTCATTTACACGACGAATGGATGGGTTTGAGTGGGTTTTGGTAACGTTTGTCTAGAGTCGAAAGATAGGGATCCCATTTCGGATACATAGATGTATCATCATCGAAAGATTATTCATTATATTTGAAATTGCATTTTCTTTTTTGAGATTAAGAATATATCTTAATCTAGCGGCACATCGTCAGCATCGAAGCCTGTAAGCAAAGTTTAGATTGTAACGCTTACTTTAGAAATAGAGCTCGGCAGGTTTCAGTACCCACCTACCCCTTTACAAGATAGTCTGTGTGAAATGTGTGATTCAGACACTGCTGAAAACGAAATTCATTTTCTGAGAGAACGTTTTCTGCATGATGATATCTGCTCAGGAATATGGAAGCAAGTTACGTATTTATAAACAGTATACTTTCTTTACTTAGCCTCGCGGATAAAATAATTTAATGCATAATAACAACCTCTGTAGTCTTTAGTCGCAGCTGTATGTAAAAGGGTACATCTTCGTCGTTGCACAAGATTCGAAAATGTGTACCGATATTTTGCATATCAACGATAACAATACCGTAACGAATGTACAGTGGCAGTAACAACCTCGGCTTTATTCGAACCGTTCGTAGCACTAAGTATACTTAAAGGTCACATGCAACCAAAACCTCAAACATGATTAAAACACATTTATCACTTATTCATGACATATAATAAACATCGCGTTTTTTTAAAAAAAACAAATAAACAAAATTATAAGTGTAGAATCGCTATTCAAAAGTGCAATATTTTGTACTTGGGCTTGCTTCCCCCGAAACGAAACCCTTAGGAGACCGAACCCAGTCGTAGCGGGTGGCTGTGCACTCAAGTGTAACGACGGCTTCCGATTGGCTGGTTCATTTGCTAATATGCTGAGGGTTCATTGTGTGTACAGAAAGATGATCTGTTTGGTGGGCATTTTAGAAGTATGGCGAGTCACAAGAAATTAAGATTCTTTATTGATAACAACTTCTTTTTGTGTACTTGATGCGTCGTTTCAGTATGGATTCATATACTGTTGTCAAACAAAAAAATCATATACGCTAAAAGAAGTTGTTATCCATGTAGAATGTATACAGAGATGTTAGGTTTTGAAAATACATGTTCTCTGAATCTGCGCTCGATCCATTCAAAAATCATCTCTGTAGAGATGGTAAACTATTGCGTGGCTGGAATCTGTCATTCGTCCAAGTACAAAGCAGGACTTGAAACTGACAAGAGTTTGCACCAGTTTCCGTCAGATCCAGTCATCCGAAAAAAATGAATGTAGTTTGTTTGCAACCCACAGACATAAAAACATGTCATGTCACCTGCCTAATTACATAATGTGGCAGAGACGGGACTCGGGTTTACGAGACATAAATCAATTTATTTTCTTTATGTCGTATAGTCTGATGGGTGTTAAGTTCAAATTGCACGTGGTCAATGATTGAAGCTGTGTACTGCATGACAGGCAGGCAGACAGACATATAGGTGTGAATAAACCAGACATTGAGCTTTCTCTGAGACAGAGACTGCTTACCGCAATCAACAAGTCTTTTTACGTAACGAGTAGATTATTTACTTGTTTGTGTACACAACCAAGATTAGACTACTGCTCACAACCTCAGACTCAGGGCATGCAAACTGTTTCAAGCTCCGAGAACCTATTCTTTGTGCATGCGTTATGGACGCAGCGCAGCACAGCTGTTGAAACCAGTTTTCTCCCCAGCGCTGGGGGGGATTTAGTGCAACGTTTGAACTCCGATTTCGCGGGCCTTCTTTCATCGCGTTTTTTTTCAACTTTATAGGCTGAATTGGCATTTTTTATGATTTGTTTCGGTAAGTGCATACCGAAAGATACCAGAATCTGCAAAGTTGTGTTTTCCGTTGCATGTGACCTTTAACTTTGATTGTAGCCAATGTGATAAGAATGGGCTTAATGAGTTCGTAATGTTACGAACGTTTCCAGAAAGCCAGCCTGCAATTTTGACGGAATTTATGCAATCTATAGACATGGGCCTAGATTTTCGAAGCTCTCTTAGCACTGAGATAGTCGTAAGTGCCATACTAACATTAACTTTCGACTATCTTAGCGCTAATAGAGCTTCGAAAGTCTAGGCCATGTTTTATTCATATTTGGGTGTATTAAAATGTACATGTGCGGATGAACGAGTTAGTGTGATGTGGGGATCTGAGTGTGATCATGTACGAATGAATCCGTATGGGGTGAGGATCTAAGCGTAAGGAACTTGGGAGGGGGCAGGGGGTGGTTGCTCGCGTGCGTGCGTACATATGGAAGAAAGGAGTGTGCTTTTTATGTTGTATGTATACCTAATGTTTTAACCTTGTGACGTGTCTCGTAGGCCCTGGGGCCTAATGCTGTTTAATATCTATATTTTAATTATGCAATGAGAATGTGACACGTAAATAATATCTATTTCTTCGTCTGTATCAGGTAGAAACGAACTGATATACAAATCACTGCGACATCTAATAGCTGAATGTTATTACTGTTCCTTAATCTAGGATTACTTACCTGTTACACTATTTCCGTAGTAGGTCAGTTAAATAAACTGATGTCATATGATGACCCCTTTTGTACTACGATGACAATTTGTTTTCTACGGTCAACAAGGATCATGAAGATAGTTACCTTTAAATGAAAACATGACTTGTTCCCCTAACCGCCCCGCAAACCGTTCATAAAGCATCTAAATGTAGATTTTTAACATACTTTTCTTGATATTTAATAAATTACCCCCAAGGTGCGACCAGTAATTGAACAATGGTAATATTACATTGTGTGGCTTGTACATGTACTCTGATGATTTTCCAGACGATCAACATTAAAAAGAAAAACGAAGACAGGTTACAGTGGGCGAACCTTATTCACTAAATCACTAATATGGGATTAAAAAGGGATTACAGTAAATCAATAATTATTAAAATCCGATTTACTCTTAAGTGGCCATGGTAACAAAGTTTAGTAATGTCTACTCCTTGAAATTCTTCAAAGGCATTTAGAAGTTGGTGAGGTAATACAAGACACTATTATGGATGACAACTTCTTTAATTCTTTTAACACGACGTTTCAAGGCTAATTCTTGCCCCTTCGTCAGGTGGATGAAAAAAAAAGAATTAAAGAAGTTGTCATCCATAATAGTGTCTTGTATTAATGTCTACTCCTTGTATTTTAAACCCAGGAACTGGAACTTGATGAGGGTATTTCAGCGAGTGAATAAAACAGCTTCAGTTTTATCTGGATTAAAATTAACGAGGTGAATTCAACAACTATTAAGACGTTTCTTCTACACCCATTTTCTGTTAGTAGCCATTAGTTTTATAAATGAAAGTATGTTACACAATGTTAAGTTAATTGATACTAAAAGGATTAAAACAATACTAAGTTAATTAATACGTAGAAGGACCATCACCCACACACCTCTCCTGCCATAAGAAGATTATCGTAAGTCGAAAGGTATGGATACTCAATGTAACTCGTTAAATCAATAGCCACTAGTTTGGCGAGATCATTTCGGGATTAAGGGATATGGGCTGGGGGATTATAGTCTGAAATGTGTTCACTAATTAAAGGTACAGCTCAGGGTTCCCCAGCTCAAACTATAGGTTGGTGAACTATGATCATCTGATTAGTGCTCTGTGTTCAATACATGTTACAACCATGAATATTTATTCAGTTTATGAGAATGATTTGATTGAAATCAATCAATTTGGAGACTTTGTGAAGAATTTCTTAGGTTATTAAAAGACTTAATGGGACTATTAAACAGACTGACATCTTCAGTTATAACGTCGAAATGACAAACGTGTTATGGTGGTCGAATATTGGCTCATGCTCGTTTTCAATACACCAAAAAGAACAGTTACAAAGATACTATATCTTGGCGATGCACACACAGCTTTGCCCACCACAAGGAGTGATCTCCTGGTTACACCTGGACGGTGACACAGACACTGGACCAACCCTTCTTGAAGCTGTGGTCAGCTGCGCTGATTATATGTCGACGACTGCCACCTCTTTCCTCGACTACAAAAGTGCGTCCAGAAATTTCAGGATGATGATGAGCTTATCGATGCTGTGGAGGGCTTTTAGGGGACCAAGATGTGGAGTTCTTCAGATCAGGAATCAGCAATTGGCAAACCAGATGGGAGAAGTGTGTGAAGTTGGAAAGGGACTGTGTTGGAAAATAAAGCAGTATGAATTCCAAAATCTTGCTTTTTCAGGACGAGGCTCAAAACTTTTTGATATCCCCTCGTACTACAGCGATGGTTCCAGGACAGCCAACCACTCGAAGGCCGTTTCGCTAACTCTATCCAAATATTTATCGACTTCTGACTGTGAGTAAATGTGAGCAGACACTGACTGCCATGCGAATTGTACAGCTCGGTAACAACGGCAATTCAATGCCCAAGAGGCAAGACAATAGACAAACATTAAAATGAACAGGGGCCCCTTTCACAAAACTCTCGTAAGCCTAAGGTCTCGTAACTTTTCTCGTAGCATTCCTACTTCCTATTTTACAGTACAGGAGGTATGATGCTACGAGGAACGTTACGAGACCTTAGGCTTACGAGAGTTTTGTGAAACGGGTCCCAGGTCAGTAATGGTCATCAGGACACCATGCTGTTTGTGAACGCTGTATCCCTTCTTGGCCATTTAAAATAAAGAAATGTTGATTTAAATGTTGGAATGAGAAAAACCATAAAATGATGCTATTTATATAAATATATGTACAAATTGTTCATTGAAATCTGTAAGGGAAAAGAAGTATGTCTTTCATATTTAGTAAATGAAAAATACATTCACAAAATATAATGTGTATTATTTGATATGTTACAAATATTTTGTCCATTTAGATTAAAAAATGTTGCTTGAAATGTTAAGCTTAGAATGGTGCTATGTATTAAAATATAGCTAAATTATCCATTGAAATATGTTTGAAAATGATGCTTGAATGTTTATTTAAAAAATGAAAGAAAATAGTCAGTGAATGCGATGTGATGTTATTACAAATGTTACACATCTTGAAACAGACTATAAATAACCCCCTTCAGGATTCGACTTTGGAGTTTAGTCCCAGTATATTGCACAATCCAGTTTTGAGCTGACTGAGACCAAACCGTCACTACATTAATTGACTACGGTAGAAACACGTGTCCATATGGTATGGGCTCAGCCAGCTCAAAACTGGATTGCGCAACTCGCTGCGTAATCTACCAGAGCATAATCAAAGAAGAGTTTAAGTCCCCGGGGGCTGAAAGTGGCCAAAGAGATTGGGGTCGAGTCATGAGACGTGTTGATACACGTATCATATATTTGCAAACCCTCAAATACTCGCTTTGAGCAAGAATAAACAGTCTTGCCCACTGGCCAAATTGTTTTCGTCCCTGGGCCAGCTTTCTTTTTAGAACGCCATAAAGTAGGCGAATTAAGTTAGAATAACTTGGGATTTCTGTCATGAGACACGTTAATACTCTTATATTTTTGCAATCTCAACACTCGTTTTAAATATGACTGAATATTCTTGCACACGGGATAAAATTGTCTAGATACTTTCAAAACGCCATAAATTAACCGAAGTAAGTTAAAAAAAAACAACTTTTCTGTCATGAGATATGCCAATGCACTTGTATTTTTGCAAACCATCATCACTCGTTTTAAAGAAGACTAAATATCCGTGCTCACTGGCCGAATTGTATTTACCATTAATAAACCGAATTAAGTTAAAATAACTTGAACTTTGTGTCATGTGACATGCTAATACAGTGTTTTAAACTCGTATTTTTTTTAAAAAAAAATTTCCAGCGACACTTGTTTGTTTTTTTCTTTTCTTTTCTTTTGGTTTCAAAGATATTTTATGGTCCAGTAAAACAAATGGATCAAGCATAAGTACACCACCAATGGTCGCCTTGTCCTAAATATGTTTAAAGATAATTTTACATAATAGCAATGTACTATTTACAGTGGAGTGAGTGAGTAAGTTTAGTTTTACGCTGCTTTTGGCAATATTCCAGCACTGTCAATATTTATTATGTAGACAATAGAAACTACCGTACCCATGAATGCTTAAACAAAAAAGACATTTCACAGCGTGATTCTTATCCAGTTATTTTCCGGTGAACAGTTTTGCATTAAACGAACCGTTGTGAAAACCATTGACTGCCCATTGTCTAAAACCAGCCGACCTTAAATAGATAAGCCTGCAAACTGGTACAGCCATCCAAATGTCGGACTTACGAGACCTAACCGTGTGCGATATGCGCTGTATATATTTGTCTGATATCACCATTATATCTGTCTGATATCTCTCAGTGTGATAAGATAGCATATTGTGATTGCAACGCTTAATAGTGCCGCCAGGCTACGTTTGAGAATACGTGCTACTCATTTATTGCTATCCGTTTGGTTGGTGTGATTGTGTAACATAGGTTGTAGTATGTTGTTGTTGAGGGTTATACGGGGTTTTATGCATCTAGAGTCCAGACAAGGATACAACCTTTCTCCTTTCTTCTTCCTAACGTGGGACGCAAACATGGTATACCTCGAATCATAATGCTATACTGAATTTATTTTTCCCGAATGTTTAAATCTTCCATTCTGTAAATATATAATTAAAACAAACTGAAATTCAATCGTATATTTTACTAACATGGTACTAACTACTGACTAGTCGATCCGAACTACCGTGGACGCCGCGGACAGCCAGGTTATCAACAAGCACCTGGGCCCTTATTCTCGAAACGTTCGTAGCCCTAAGAATTCTTAACTTTGATCGTAATCAATGTGTTAAGTATGGGCTTAAGAAGTTCGTAGGGCTACGAACGTTTCGAGAATAGCTAGCCTGGTGTGAAATTTCGGCTCAGGCCCATAATCCCTACGCTCTCATTTTACGTGTATCCCAGTTTACCTACATGTAGTATAGGTATGTTTTGTCAGTACTCCTACACTTTACACAAAAAGTGGACTCGCTCAATTAAGACAAGGGTTTGGCGTAAACAAAAAAACAAAAACAAAACAAACAAAATGGACTTTTTAGATGCTGTTTGATATTTGGTGAAACCTGGAATTTAAGTATTTTAGCATTTTCTGTTTTCAGCATTTGTGTTTATTACTTTCTTTTGAATATGATTTTTAAATTATAGGCTTTTATCAATATTTATATATATTTGTATAGGTTTTGCACAATAGGCACATAGATGTATAAAACGTGAAAGACGTTTTCATTAATACGTCCTACCCATACTACTTTACAGGTCGGAAGTGTGAGGCTTTTTTAAATTTATCTTGGAAAGTACTCACTTAAACTTTTGTGGATATGTTCTTCTAGTAAAACAATCTGAAACTGAAACTGGTATAACATCTTTATAACATTCTTTATAACATTTCGATTATTTCCATGCTGATTTCCAAAATATTCTCAAAACCTTCAAAACCTATCCTGTAACAGACAATCTCAAAAGAACCATATTCACCGGTCAAAATTAACTGACCCAGTCAATCGTGCCATGCTGGTGCTAAACGGAAAGGTAAGATATACGGAAATATACTGAGTCAAAAAAGAAACTTCACATTCTTTCTCCAGGGCACTATAAAAGAACAAGATATGGTAAAATGGTTAAATTGTTATTATTTCATTGCTGAGATCCGTGTGGTGTACTCGATACACTGACAGTACCACAATCAGTTCCATTAGGCTACACCGCCGTTCAAAAACTTGAGTAAACAGAATGTCAAGTCACAAGAATATAAATTCGAAATCTTTCAGTGCAGTATTGTGTATGGCCGCCCCGTGCATTCACCACTGCCAAACACCGTCTCCTCATTGACTGCCTGATGCTTGTGAACACGTGGTTGGGGATTCTGCGCCATTGCTCTTGCAAGGCAGCGCCAAGTTCCTGCAAATTCTTAGGTTGGTTCCTAAGACCACGAAGCCTTCTCCCAAGTGCATCCAAAACGTGTTCTATTAGATTAAAGCCAGCTGACCTCGATGGCCAGTCCATGACGTTGTTTCCAGCGTTTTGAAGGAAATTTCGTGTCAACATCGCGTTATGAGGCCGAGCATTATCATGCTGGAACTGTAGACCTGGGCCATGAGCCGCCATGAAAGGAACGAGTTCAGGGTTGAGCACCTGAACGCGGTAAGCAGCAACTGTGAGGTTTCCACGGATGACCAGAAGTCGGGAACGGTTGTTCCCACAGAAAGCATCCCACACCATGCAACATGCGAATCTGAGGGTAAACCTGGATTCATCCCTAAAGACGATTCGATTCTAGTCTCTCTGAGTGCATCGGAGGTGACGTTGGGTCCACAGCAGACGTTGACGTTGAGGAAATTCAATTTTATTTCAGTTTTTTTTCAATTCTGATTTGGAACTAACGTCATTTGCACGACGAATGGATGGGTTTGAGTGGGTTTTGCTAACGTTTTTCTAGAGTCGAAAGATAGGGATCCCATTTCGGATACATAGATGTATCGTCAGCGAAAAAAATTCTTTGTTTTTAAAAATTACATAGAAGTTTCTTTTTTGACTCAGTATAACTTTATAAAAAAAACCTCACTCGCTTTAAAACTTTCTCCTTCAGATCTCACATCAAACTTACATCTACATCAAGAACTTCAAATCACAGAATACCAAATCACAGAAATGGGATGATGCTTTAATATTAGCCTAGAAAAGAGAACTTGCACATTTTTTGTAAAAGTAATGTTATTTGTGACGTGTTTCGTGTTATTTTATCGTGTGCACATGATGCTGTTGAACCAAAGAAATTACTTCCCACTCATTTTTCAATAATCCATCTATGGACAAATTCATTTTATTTATGAAATCAGATTATATCCCGTTTATACTATCACTGTTTCCTAAACCTGGCAAAGATATATACCAGTAGTAGAGGAATAAGTGTGAAATCATGACAACTAAAGTAGTTTTCTCCCCAGTTTCAGTGGAAAACAATGAAGGGCGAGAAAGAGTACAATGGAGTGAGGTACTTGAATGTGCAGTTGACCGAAGAAGACTCCCTGAAATTGTAGTAACAGTGTGTGTGTGTGTGTGTGTGTGTGTGTGTGTGTGTGTGTGTGTGTGTGTGTGTGTGTGTGTGTGTGTGTGTGTGTGTGTGTGTGCGTGCGTGTGTGACGTGTGTGTGTGTAAGGTTATTATAAATAAAGACAAATATGAACAAATGTTAACGTGTTTGTTTTTATTGACAATTTTCTATCTTCGGATCGGAGATATGTGCCAAACATATTCATATATGTATAATCTTCGAGAAAACAGTTAGCGTTACTACTGTCTACAACTCGACCTCAGCAGTTTAAGAAGACCGTAACTGTACATGATTTGTCTACAGTAAATAATCTTGTCGAAAATCTCATGAAATGTAAAACACACGCACATGCACGCAACCAACACAACGAGCCATGTACCTGACTGTTTCAACAATCTTCCTTGGGCATGTAAACCGGAAGCGCTTCACTAGCAGATGACAGTCTTAAAGCAGACGAACGTTTTCATATCCAAATCACTAGCAGACGACGAACACCCATCGTCACTCCCATTTACGCCGCTCAGTTTAATACTTTCCTTTGTCCTTTTGTCCCTTTGTCCATTGTACTCGCACTCACGCTTCATTGCATTCCATTGAAATTGGGAGGTAACTGTATTGTTGTCTTCATTTCCCACTTTTTCCCTCTACTCCCACTCGAGAGTTGTACGGCCGTGCATTGGGCATACATGTTAATCTGCTCGTGGTCATGTGAACCAATCAGAGACGGACATTCTAACAAGCGATAGGTAATCTTGATTGCAACATTTCGTCAAGGAAATAAAACCGTTGCACTGATTTCAGCATCAGAAAGGTTGACACACGAAAGTCAGGATGAAGGCAAGGTCTGCTCGTGTCTTCAGAATTCTGAAGATTGCGTGCATGTGTTTTGTGCCGGTTTACTTGGTCTGGTTCTCCTTGTCACCCAGGACCAACACAACTGTTATGTATCAAAAACCGATTCAAAGGTGAGTTGTATTCCCTTGCGATCTCTTCTGGCAGTTTAGTCTTTGATTTTTGATGAAGTGATAAATATTACGAAATGTTCCTCTGTATTCTAGGTCATAAGGTTTCTTGGAGGTGTATTCACCTTACGAAGGGAAAAAGAGCCCAGAAACGTCGTGACATACAATAAAAAGAAGTTGTCATCTATAATATTTGCCTTACACCTGAATACTAACTTCTTAATGGCTCTCAAGAACACATTTATTTTACGACCGATATCCACTCATTGGATGGGAAAATCCCGATACCCGTGAAGAGGTTAGATTTGGTCTTCAGTAACCCATGCTGTGGTCCCGAATTTGTCCCTGTATAATATCAAAAAAGAAACTCGCTTCTTATCAGGCATCCTTCTATTCCGAAATCCAACACTCGAATCTGGTCCCGAAACATGTTTTCAGTGCAAATTAACTGTCTTTTAACCGCTATTGTAATGTTACAAAATTGTATTTCACATGGGGTGCATTTAGCAATCAACACACATTGAGCGAGAGGTAGCCTGGGAAGGCGTAATAGGATTAACCGTTAAATACTTTCTAATTACTTGTTCGGTGGGTTCATGGATTAGTGAAATCGCGCGTTAAGTGCTTGTTATGAGTCACAGACATAGACACTGACGCTGAAATTGACACTGACTTCTTTGATTGGCATTCTAGAACTTGAGGAGATGAATGTGCTTAACAACAACATGAGAATATATGTCGAAACGTTGTCTATACAGAAAAAAAAGTTGCATTCCAAAACAATAGTCCACATTATTCATTTGAGATTATTACATTGAGATCATGACAATTTAGCATGAGTATTGCTAGTCAGTGTCATCAGCACATAATATGAAAATAAGGAAGTCATGGTTAGTATATATAAATTTGTGTGTGTTCATGATGTTGATCACTGGATTGCCTTGTGTGTGTTCATGATGTTGATCACTGGATTGCCTTGTGTGTGTGTTCATGATGTTGATCACTGGATTGCCTTGTGTGTGTGTTCATGATGTTGATCACTGGATTGCCTTGTGTGTGTGTTCATGATGTTGATCACTGGATTGCCTTGTGTGTGTGTGTTCATGATGTTGATCACTGGATTGCCTTGCCAGACTCAATATTTGCAGACCGTCGCTTTGTAGTTGGAATATTGATGGGTGCGGCGTTAATAACCAAAAAAGAGAAAATAATAGTCTTTAGATTGCAATACACACGTCCGTTGTATTTTGCAGGGTGATAGACAAGTTCAAGACAGTTCGGTCAGATCGATGGATAGTTGTGACGACCATTTTCAATCCAACTCCTGACATCAAGTTCCTGGCAAAGATACCCGGGTGGAAGGTCGTTGTTGTCGGGGACAGCATTACTCCTAAGGACTGGAGGTAACTATGTTTATTTGTTATTCACCTACCCGTGAAGATCCAGGTTAGAATTGATCTTCAGTAACCCATACTTGTCTCCAGCAGTGAAGATCCGAGTTAGATTTGATCTTCGGTAACCCATGTGAAAGTCAACAATGTGAAGATCCATTTTAGAAATGACCCTCAACAACCATTGCTTGTCGCCACCCGTGAGACACCCGGTTAGAATTGATCTTCAGTAACCCATGCATGTCACCAATGTGAAGATCCATTTTAGAAATGACCCTCAACAACCATTGCTTGTCGCCACCCGTGAGAATCCCGGTTAGAATTCATCTTCAGTAACCCATGCATGTCACCAATGTGAAGATCCGTTTTAGAAATTACCCTCAACAACCATTGCTTGTCGCCACCCGTGAGAATCCGGGTTAGAATTAACCTTAACGGGGCACTGATCCAGAGAGATTAATATTTCTTGCCAACAGTCTAATTGCGAAACCAAGCAGATCATAACCTGCTCCATCGACCAATGCGGACACCGGGACTGGGCTACTGAAGATCATGGCAAAATATCTGAACGTTACGAAGGGTGGAGGGCCATCAGATGCCGATATTTGAAAACATCCTCAGTAGTTCTTGGCTGATTGTAAGAACGTACCCCAGCAATGCATCCCGGTATTCCGGATTTAGTAATGATTGCATGGTCTAGTGACTGATCGAATTTGATCATATTTCTGTATTTTTACCTCGATACTCAATCATTAAATGTAAAAATATGATGTCAGTTACCAATGATATTAAAACACACATTTGATTTATCCGAATCCGTAAACTAAACAATACCAGTTTGCCACTGCTAGTAAAATCTAAAACAAATTCTTAGGTCAATAGGAATTACAGTTTTTAACTTCAGTACACAACAAATGCTTACATGTATTCTTTATGCAGCAAAGAAGATCAGTTCGTATCGCCCAAACAGTGTCGGTCCATTAGCTTACAGGCAACAGTGAATACAAGACCGCGCTCGATTTAGTGCTTTGTTACTTGCACATGGTGCAACCCAGTATTACAAAGTGCAACCTTTGAGTGTAACTTGCACATGTCAGCTCATTTTACTTCTAACTTTTGAATACATATGGCACCGAGACATTGCGGCTATGACAGCTGTTGTAAACAGGAATCACCTGTGTTTCTGTTTTGCTATGGTTTCATGGATACTACAACAGCGATTTATGCTTATGTGTGCCGAAACATAAATAAAAAGACGTACATTGACTTCGTTATTTTTCACTCCTAACATTTTTATCACGGGCAGATGATCAAACTTCAAAATCTTGTCATTTAATATAATTATGAAATTGGAAATATTAAAAATATTTCTTCTTTGTCGATCCTTCCATACTTACTGCGGTTGGCGCAACATAGGTAACGAACCAGTCAACAATCCTGGGATATCATCCGGGCACCAGCGGGAGAAAAACGATAACAAAAGCAACAACCGCAAAACTGCTCTCCACCAGGGCCCCCTAAAGTAGCCCATGTTTGTCTCTATCCTTGAAGATCGGAGTTAGAATTGATCTTCAATAACCCATGCTTGTCTCCAGTTGTGAAGGTCTTGGTTAGAACTGATCTTCACTAAACCATGCTTATCACTACCCTTGACGATCCGGGTTAGAACTGACCTTCAGCAGTCCATGCTTGTAAAAGACGTTACTAACGGGATTGGGTGGTCAGGCTCCCTGACTAGGTTGACACATGTCATTGTTGTGTAGACGGATGCTCCCGCTGATCGAAGATCGATGACGACTGTGTGTTGATAATCCAGTCTGTAACTAAACATCTGACACGGTAATCCAAACAAATCAGAGACTCTGTCCCTCGATCCCGTCTGTAGCATCTTACGACAAGTATCAGAGCATTCCAGTTGTCATTCTTGCTATTATATTCAAGGCAACTGGATTCCATACCGTTTTCTCATAAAAGCAAATCAGGCAAAGGAAGTAAATCGTAAATGAACAATTTGTACTTCAATTTGTGATGTACGCAATACTGCACTTGATCACATTAATAACTAATGATTGCTTTAATAAAGCCTTCTTTCAAAAATAGGGAATGCGTCAAACATTAGTGTTTATGTTATATCTTGCCCTTTTCAGGTACCCTAACTGTACATATCTGAGCTTGGACGATCAGCGTGGACTTGGTTTTCAGACGACCCCTCATCTTCCAGAACGGAGCTATGCCAGGAAAACAGTTGGATATCTGTTCGCAATAGCTCATGGCGCAAAAATTATTTACGAAACTGATGATGACAACCATCCTGTTGATTTGCTAAAACAATTTGTTCTTGATCCAAAAATGTGGGGTCTCTTGTATAAAGGCAAAAAGCTCTTCAACCCTTACCGTCATTTTGGACAGCCAACATTGTGGCCGAGAGGTTACCCGCTTGGTTCTGTAGGAGAAAATATCACCCAAGAGTACGAACTGAGTCACTGGAAAACCCCATCCATACAGCAGGGTATTGTGAATGGTGACCCGGATATGGATGCCATTTTTAGACTGACCCGGAAACATACCCATTCTCGGCTCAATGTGACCTTTGATGACCGAGCTCCACCAGCTATTGTTCCAGCTGGTGTATTTTCTCCCTTTAATTCCCAGAATACGCTCTTCCTGTATGATGCATTGTGGGCTCTCTTGATTCCATCTACAACCACGGTCCGAGTATGTGACATCTGGAGAGGCTACTGGGCCCAGAGACTTCTTTGGGAGATGGGAGGAAACTTAGGGTTCCTTCCACCAAATGCATTCCAAAAGAGGAATTCACACTCCTACCTCAGTGATGCTAAGGATGAAAATGACCTTTATTACCAAACAGAACGCCTTGTAGATTTCTTGTCAAAATGGAGATGTTCTTTGAATAAGACATTCTTTGACTGTATGGCTGAACTGTCAACCGCCATGGTCCAAGAGAACTTTTGGCGCGAACAGGATGCACGTCTGACGTATCTCTGGATTCAGGACTTGAAAGCTTTAGGGTACAAGGAACCGAAAAGAATTCCATTAGGTTTACTTAAGAAAGGTGCAATGTTCCAGAAGCAATCAAACTTGCCTTATCAAACTGATTTGACGGACCAACATTTCAACGTCACATTCTGGGCAGCAGAACAGACACCGCCTATGATATACTCCACTGTTAAAGCATCGCCCGCATTTACCCCACAACTGGGTGAGATAATTTCATATTGTGGTCATCAGTTGGTTGAAACTTCTAAGATTCCTGCAACTAATCCCAACCTTCTTTTAATTGTAGTCTTTAACACTCCCTACTACCAGAACCTTCGATTTCTAGAGACTATGTATGGCACACATTTCCCGAATATTGTCTACTGTGGCATAAACAAAGATTTATTTTACGCATACTCTAAACCCCTGCGCAAACCATTGTCCTTCATAGAGCTTGATACTAGTGAGGGATGGTTTGGTCACCAGTGTTTAATACTAGCAATGAAACTGCAATTCAGAGTTGATGGCTATCTGTATATTGGAGATGACGTCTTGCTTAATCCATGGAATATTCACGTCTCTCCTCTTAACAGTCTCTGGGTTTACCAGTCGAGAATTGTGAAACAGTCTGAGCCTTTGCATTGGGATCGTTTAGAAGACCCAAAGGTGGGTTTGAAAGCGTACCAAGCTGCTCTTAGAGCTTTGAAATTAGTAGATAGAAAGAGGTATACTTCATTCACAAAAATGCTTTCCAAGAATTCCGGGCATAATGATGGCTTCTTTATTGGCGCGTCAGACATCGTATACGTTCCTCAACGATACAAGGGTGACTTCTTATATTACATGGAACATTTTTCAAAATTCAACTTATATCTTGAAATAATCTTTCCAACAGTCCTTCGTGGAATAGAAATATTAAAAAATGTTTATGAAATGCCAGGAACATATTTCATGGACGGAAATCTCAATCAAACAGAAAAGTATTTTGACGAAAAGGGGCTTTTCCTTCATACTGTTAAATTATCCAAATTCGTTCCTAGCCCCGAAGGGAAGAAATTCTTTTGTGAAAAGTTCTTCCCCTTAATACTCTATGGATAGGATCAATCGTGTCCACGGACTAGTTTGCATGAGTAAGTGAACATCTGACATTATCTTAACTCACACATGAATGTCGCTCTCTGATTGGCTAAGCGCTATTCTATTATTTTCAATGTACCCCGCTTACAGGCGATGTATTATTTTCAATGTACACCGTTGGGAATTCCGAACTCTTCTGGTGCTTCATGGTAGTACTTCTTTGTCTCGGATAACATTGAATCAGGTATGAAGAACGGAAATCACCGATGTTTTGCGATTGAAAATCGATGGAAGGGAGGTAAATCGGTTTACCTTGTGTCGTCTGCAAAAATGGCGATTCGCCTCGCATTCAGCAGAAGTGAAAATTAAAACTCAGGTGTTCGGTAAGATAAATCCGTTGTTCACTGGTCCTTCGGGGTCCATGGGTTCATGTACCCTCGAGGTTTGTTTATGTTCCCGCGGGCTCGAGGAACATAAACAAACCTCGAAGGTACATGAGCCCATGGGCCCCGAGGGACCAGTGAACAACTTATATTGATGCATTGGTTCGTTGTGTAAATATGATTATAACTCAACCTTTCAACCCATTGGCCTTACATTGGCCTTTAGCCGGGACTTTTGATAAGGCCATGCTTGTAAAGAACTTAAACATCACACACACACACAGTCTTCGGTGTCCCGAGTGTAATGGCATGTGCCAGTCAACTACGTGTCGATGTATTCGAGATAAAGGTATGTCTATGATCGTAGAAAAAACTTCGAGTCATACATAACATTCGAGACGCCTGCATCTGGATCTGACTGTATATGATTCGTCATTAATATCACATAGGTACAAAGCTTGAAGCCCATTTCTGGCGTCCACAGTCGTCATATTGCTGGAATCTTGCTAAAAACGAATTAAAACCAAACTCACTCACCCACACATTCCTAATGAGCTTCATATACAGGCATATTGCTGATATGGAATATTATAGGATTCTTGAATGGTGTAAGTCGATACATACATGGAAAGATATATAAATTTCCTTATCAACTACAGACACCATTGAGAACACATCACCTTACCAATTAGAATGCAAGTCTTTAAGCGGAATATGTGTCTGTGTAACTTAAAGGGATTCCTTGCTTAAGGGTATTAAGTCAATGTTGTAAATATTTTTCTTTGTTATGGTTTATTTATTGCTTAATCATTCTTGCTGTGCGTGGACAGAGTGCACATGATCAGCTTACCAAATTCGTGTAATCATTCCTTTGTCACAGTGAAAACTTAGATCCCTTTCCACAAAGCGATCGTCGCGTTAGGATGATCATAACTCCCATACTTCAACATAGACCTCCTACTGTCGTAGCGGTAAAGTGATCGTAGCTCTCATACTTTAACATAGACTTACGACGTAGCGGTAAAGTGATCGTAGCTCTCTTACTTTAACATAGACTTACGACGTAGCGGTAAAGTGATCGTAGCTCTCTTACTTTAACATAGACTTACGACGTAGCGGTAAAGTGATCGTAGCTCTCATACTTTAACATAGACTTACGACGTAGCGATAAAGTGGTCGTAGCTATCATACTTTAACATAGACTTACGACGTAGCGGTAAAGTGGTCGTAGCTCTCATACTTTAACATAGACTTACGACGTAGCGGTAAGATAATCGTAGCTCTCATCGCTTAACATAGACTTACGACTGTCGTTGTGACAAAGTGATCGTAACTCCATACTTTGGTATAGACTTACGACTGTCGCAGCGGTAAGATGATCGTAATTTCCATACCTTAACACAGACGCATGGCGATCAATCATACTTTAGCATAGCCTTCCGATTGTCATAGCGTGAACGATAAGTATTTCAGCGTAAACGACATAAATGCAATCAGACATTTTTTTACTTGGAACCGTTCACCAATCAGTTTAGACGTCGTCAACACGCTAATGACCACATGTTGAAAACCCATCGACTTCTATATCGTCAGCCCCTTGTAACTGTATGCAAACTTTAATATCGTATCAATATTGTTGCAGCTATATGCCGTCCTCTTTAGATTGTGATTCCCAAAATTAAATTTAAACGTAGTACCATATTTATTTTAGTATATGTGTTACATTAATTTAAGGCCATATGTGTTATATTAATTTAAGGCCACATGTGTTGTATTAATTTAAGACCATATGTGTTATATTAATTTAAGGCCAGATTATCTAAAATTGCTAACAGCTGAAGGGGTGCTATAAATCCAACTAAAGTCCACGCAGGAGGCAAATGCATTGTAAATTTTCATGGTCTCTGGTATAAGTATCCCCCTTTAACTGTTGGCAAAATAGAACCGATGTTTATATTGTATTGTCTTCTGTATATATTCATATCTGTGATATTCTGATTGTTTTTACTGTCCTTCGTTGACAGACATTTTGTATATTATTTATATGTATCGATTGTGAATTTAGAACTTCACGACATGGCTGAAATATTGCCAATGTGATCTAAACTCATTAATCTAAACTCACTCACTCACTCAACCATATAGTTACTACCCAACGGGACATGCATGTAACTATTTCACTGCCGGTGGGATACTTTCAATGTCGCGTAATTCAGACATAGTCATGCAAACATTTGAACAAGGGTGTTTTTGTGAATATATTGTTATGCATTATTAAACGTCTACATTATTTGTTTATTATTGTTTCTTACAGCATACATACAGTGTGGTTGTCATAGAGTCTGCATGCAAAGCGTGACTATTCGTATAACAGAAGCTAAAATTTCTATCATGATAGGAAGGTCTAAAACGGAGGAACACCTACTTAGATTGTCAGTTCAGATTTGAAGAGGTCATCATGTCGCATTGGCCACAGCAGGTATACTCATGAGTATTTGTTAAAGGGCGAAGATCCTCCTTTCTGCATCCCTCGCGATGAAGGAATGACGGTCAACATGTCCGTCATTAACACTATATTTTAGTGTTAAAAATGGTAAGGACCTTTTTGTTAATTGCCTTCTTATTTGTTAATTGCATTCTTATTATCGAAATTTTATGATAAATTTATTTGATTCATACAGTTTAATTCATATGTTTTGAGGGTAGATATATGCCTGAAAGACTGTTAGTGGCAGTTCCCTCCAAGGGGGTACTTTCTTCAGTCCTCAAGAGGTCAAAAAACATTAAAATTCAATTTAGTGTCTCCACTCTTTTTAATAGTTGAATATGTGTCATTTTAATGTAAGTCTGGATTAGTCTATTATTGCTTCTGTATATCCAGCTTGGGTCCATGCAAGAAGCAAATATACTAAAACTTCCCATTGTCCCTAGTATGGCGATCACTGTTCGTAATTTGTATCCTGTTTATATATGATACAACAATATATATATATTGTTCTGTTTGATAAATATCGTTTTATGATAACATGCTAGTTTTACTCAAATATCTGTGATACACAAGCAGTTTTACTGTTCTTCGTCAACAGACTTTTAATTTAAATTTTATGGATCTATTTTATTAAATAGCTGGGTAATGACATGCCTCGTTGTGAAAGTTTGAATTAAGCTCGTTTAATCATGGTGATCATATATATATATATATATATATATATATATATATATATATATATATATATATATATATATATATATATATATATATATATATTGTTCTGTTTGATAAATATCGTTTTATGATAACATGCTAGTTTTACACAAATATCTGTGATACACAAGCAGTTTTACTGTTCTTCGTCAACAGACTTTTAATTTAAATTTTATGGATCTATTTTATTGAATCAGCTGGGTAATGACATGCCTCGTTGTGAAAGTTTGAATAAAGCTCGTTTAATCATGGTGATCATTTGATTTCGCCTGTTTAATAGTTGTAGACTATTATCCTTTTCATAAGTTATTTTCGTCCCAATATCTCAAAGCCAGTTGTTGTTTCTTCCTTCATCGGGATTATTGGTGCAATGTTGACTGTTCATTCTCTTGGGTGTGATGTCTGATAATAAATGGGGTCCAAAATGATTCTGTGATTTTGTCATCATGTATTGAAATATTTACAAAGGCAGTTGTTCAAAGAGAGATGTGTTCCTCAAACAGGCAGGCCTACACATACTCAGACGAATTCATAGAAGATACTAAACGACCTTCCGTGTAATATTTCACAGAAGTGAGTTTAGCATTTTGTTTATTACTCGCCTAAATAAATTGACAGAAACTGCCGCGAAATTCCCTACAATGTGAGGACTCTCAGCTTTCTGCGAGTCAAACAAGGTCTAGTAAAATTGCGACATCAACATTAGCATTGTGACGTCACGACTTTGAACCATTTTGACGTCATACGTCAAACGGTATTACACTAGTGTAATATTGCCGTAAAAATATTACACCGCAGTATCTTCAACGGGCGAGTAATAAATAAAGGATACTAAACGACCTTCCATGTAATACCATTTTTATTAAACGAGTTAATGATTTATCTTTAACGAGTTTAATGAAAATGGTATTTCAAGGAAGCGAGTTTAGTATTCTGTTTATTACTCGCCTACATAAATTGACAGAAACTGCGGCGAAATTGCCTATAGTGTGATGACACTCACTTTTCAAGTCAAGCAAGGTCTAGTAAAATCGCGACATCAACACTAGCATTGTGACGTCACAACTTTGAACCATTTTGACGTCATGCGTCAAGCGGTATTACACTAGTGTAATATTGAAGTGAAAAATTTACACTGCAGTATCTTCAACGGGCGAGTAATAAATAAATCTACACTACTCATCAATACTTCAACACAGAAATCACAATATGTTATGTGTACATACATGCTTACATCAAAGATGAATTTTCCACCCACTTAGGTTAACCAACTGCAAGCCTTACACAGATATATTGTACAGAAGCGTACTAGGGCCACGGTGAAATTGTTTTTAGTCTCATTATATCCTACGTAGGACTTACTATCTGCCACGTAGTACTTAATATATCATTTTAAAGGTTCGGATTATGAAGTTTGGTTATTAAATTGAGAACTATTTGGTTGTGTAGGATGTCAGATCGTAGAAATGCACGTCAATGCATATTTAATGACACTAACGCCTTGTTAATACACAGTGTTTTGGTGTGTGTGTGTGTATGTGTGTGTGTGTGTGTGTGTGTGATAATAAGTCCTGCGTAGGAGATAGTAAGTCCTACGTAGGAGATAGTAAGTCCTACGTAGGAGATAATAAGTCCTTCGTAGGAGATACTAAGTTCTATGTTGGTGATACTAAGTCCTACGTAGAAGATACTAACTGACTTACTATCTCCTACGTAGGACGTATTATCTCCTAGTATCTCCTGGGACTTAGTATCTCCCAGGTAGGACTTAGTATCTCCTACGTTGGAAATAATGAGAGTAAAAAGGTTTTCACCCTGACCCCAATACGCTTCCGTACTTAAGCCAATTTTCACCGAGCTTCATCACCAGGGCAGAGTCAAATTTATCATCACTGATTTCATCCAAGTCCGGGCCATATACATCGGCCAAAATGCCGATTGCAACATTTCCGAAATCCATCACGATTGAACATCATGGTGATATCAGTCACGTTAGTGGCCAAGCGGAAGTAGTGCGGCAGTGTTCTGTTCACACGCACTGAAATGTATTTTTATGATAGTTTTAATTCATCGCCGCATTTGGCAGTCCCCGAGCTATATGGCGGCGATCTGTAAATACTCGACAAGATGGACATAGGTCTACACCACTTGCACAGAATGACATGTATGAGTCAAGTGCGCGGTCATGACCAAACAGCTAGTTCCGGAAGTCAGCTTATGGGTTGTAGAAGATCACTGCCATTTCTTAAAATTCCCAAATAGCAAAAGGCGTCTCTTCGAGATCTATTTCATATACCTGCAAAGTTTTGTTTAATGATGCTGAGCGATTTTCGAGCTGCTCTCAGCAAACGAAGTCCACTTTCCCTTTGAGACTATGTCCAAATCGTTTCGTATAAATGCCAACAAACTACAATGGCGAAAGAAACCACTTCAGTTCTTGATTAATACATGCACCAGGTTTGGATGTAAAATTCAGGAATAGGCTGAGAAAATATACAGGAAAAAATGTCAGAACGAAACTTCACAGTGAAGAGAAATATAAGCTTAACCCCCTGGATACCGAGTTTTTTTTTCAGGCGCACATTTTCATAAGGTTTGAAAAGTGAACGTTGTGCGAGATTTGCGCTCGCGTGGTCCTGGATCTGCGTACGGCTATGAAATTGCACAGACATGTAGAATATTTAATTTCCTATCCGTTGGTATAAATATAATTGCGACTACCTCAGGAGTTTGAGAAATAGACACTGCTAAAAGTTGTTCAAAACTTTTGTGTGTGTTCAAAAACAGTAAATTTCTCAGTTTTTTATCGTACACCAATAAAAGCACTCTGCTACGATTTTTTTAATTTGGCATCTTTACGGGAAGTGTCAGCGAAGAAAATACAGCTTGATATCTGAACGACATAAGTGTATATGAAATGGATGTATGTGCTAATGCATAACGTCATACTCACAAAATCAAAAATGACCCGCAATAAATGTCAAAAATCGATTTTCTACTATGACGTCAAACGTCGACAGAGAGGTCATGCACGTATAAAGATAAGGGGGCAAAACTCAGCTATGGTTTACATTAGGTCAATGTAACTCCGATCACATGGAGAGAATTTGCTGTGGATATGGACAGTATATTTTCGTGATGTTTTGTTCACAGTGAACCAAACTATTCCAATACAAAGTTCCCCAATGTGAGAGGATACCTTTTGGTAGTTTCACAATTTGTAAGAAAAGATGCAAGTGTACTACATCAAAAAGCAGGCAATAGCGATTTGGATGTCCCTATCCGATACATATTTTAGTTCTTAGATTCCCATATTCTCCTGTTTGTGTATATGTATTTTTATTAATTTTCCATCATTATTAACGGAGTAACAGCAACGTTTTCAAACGTAATGAAATAACTGAAGATAATGCGACATTTTAGTTGACATCACAGCATGTTTTGTGCATTTTGTGACGTCGGAAAAAGACTACTCTGGTTGCTGATTAGTATATATCTAACCTAATTTCCACTCAATGTGTAAAAGATTTCGGCTTCTGTGTCAGAATTCAACACTTTTTAGCCAAAATATAAAATGAATGGTATTATCACTGAAATAGTGTCCTGAATATATCAACAATTACACGGTTTTACTACATATCTTATTGTGAGCAACACGCCCACCTGTCTAGCATCAATTTAGCGTAAATGAAAATTTCACAACACCTGAATATTCATTGAGTATTCATTTAGGAAAAAGACTTTTCTTCTCATGATTATGAAATCAATTCCCTTCATTAGTATGCAATGAAAAGTACAAAGAGATCGATGTTTCAGTAAAGAAGTATTAGAAAATGGACGTAATGCTTGTCCAAATTAAGACTTGACCTGATGTATATATTTTTAACAATTTCCGTATAAATATTGTTTGAGTTAGACATTCTGCCATCAGATATATTTTAATCGCATTTGAATTGACTTTATTATCGAAAAACAATGATAATGAATCATGAAACGTTTTGACAAACTCGCACCTGGTCAATTAATATTCATAATAGTTTTGTCTATAAAAACGACACGAACCAATACAATGAACAAGACAATTCCTTTAAATAGTAGTATGTGTGCCCCTACATTTGATAAAATGTACAAATCATTTTCATTAATATTATCCGTTTTACTTATAAGTTGGAATTAAATCGTTGTTTATGAACCTGTTCAGATGAAACTGCAATATTTGTCCCAACGTATTGAATATTGCACATCACGGGAACTAAAGCACATGTTGCAGTAATGGCTACGTGTGATCTTCCAACACTTGTGTAGAGGCTTAAAATGTGGTATAATACACTTACTTAGACAGTTTCCCATGTAAATATTATTCAAACAATCAAAAGCTTTCAAAGAATAAAAACGGATACCTTATATCCACACATGATATGGTGTTGAACATGGATATACGTAGATACTGAAATCAGTTTCATGAAAAAATATCTGAACGATGCGCAAAATATACATCACAATACTAAAAGTGCAATCGGAATGGTATGGGCATTGTGTTTACTCTTGTTCAACCGACCTTCACCTCAAAGAAATTGCCTAATATGTGCAACAATGTTGACGTATGACATCACTACCGATAACCGATTTCTTTCAAAATGGCGGCTTCGCTGAGAAGGGTACACAGGATTTTGCGACGACATTTTGCTTGATTCAGGGATCTTTTGTATATAAATGTGAGATGTAAGTAATCAGAATTATTCTGACTATCTGTGTATTGTGATATGTTCTTATCGTTTACATTGTTCTTGACGGAAGAAGCCAGAAATGCCGATAAGTACCGTTGTCGTTCTGCGTGATTTTGCGTCAGTCATGGCGTCACGCTGCACTAAAAGTTTGACAGTTTCTTATGAATTACCAAATTATTTCATTGTATCTATTTTCAATTTGCTATTTTTTGCCACGATACTCTTCCCCTGAATATACTAAGCGTATTGAGCCATTGTAAGCAATGATTAGAGGGCTGGATGTTAGGAAATTTCCGAAAATGCTACGCAGTGTAAAATTGGATTTTTTCTTTGTTTACATTTCAGTCAAGCGCTGTCTTTCGAGCACAGCGTTCGTTTTCATACAAAGTATGTTTCGTTTCGTTTTGTCTAGACAGTTGGTATTGGTGACAAAGACCATTTGTAATTTGATTGTAACATGCATGGGGAGTTCAATGATGCATTTGTCGTAGCTAACTATGATGTATACATGATGTAATAGGCTTCTCAATACCGGCCTTCTCGAAACGTGATTTAGTAAACACTATCCAATATGGCGGAAAGCGCACTTCGGCGTTCGTGTAAGTGTATTTTCGAAAACATCCCAACCGATTCTGGGTACATCGGTGACGTTTCAGAATCATCATTCCGGGTTACATGAAAACTTGATATCAGTGATCATTAATATGTTATTTTTGAAATTCATTACTCCCAGTAATTATCCGATTTTCACATTTCAAAACATACTGCAAATAACGCTGTGAATCTCGATTTTGTACCCTTTGAAAAATGGCGACATTTACGAAGAAGCCTATTTTGAAAGGCGATTTTAAGCACTTTAGCTTGGTCTGAGATAATAGTGGATGGTATCAAGAAACTGGGAATTTTCCGCAGAATTCAAAACTGTGAAGTATTTATATATGCGTGGTATATTTAGAATTTTATTCGACTTCAAAGTGAGGGGTGAAGAGGAGGGACATATATGTCCCTGTGGCATGTACAAAATCGAGATTCACAGCGTTATTTGCAGTATGTTTTGAAATGTGAAAATCGGATAATTACTGGGAGTAATGAATTTCAAAAATAGCATATTAATGATCACTGATATCAAGTTTTCATGTAACCAGGAATGATAATTCTGAAACGTCACCGATGTACCCAGAATCGGTTGGGATGTTTTCGAAAATACACTTACACGAACGCCGAAGTGCGCTTTCCGCCATATTGGATAGTGTTTGCAAAATCACGTTTCGAGAAGGCCGGTATTGAGAAGCCTATTACATCATGTATACTTCATAGTTAGCTACGACAAATGCATCATTGAACTCCCCATGCATGTTACAATCAAATTACAAATGGTCTTTGTCACCAATACCAACTGTCTAGACAAAACGAAACGAAATATGCTTTGTTTGAAAACGAACGCTGTGCTCGAAAGACAGCGCTTGACTGAAATGTAAACAAAGAAAAATTCCAATTTTACACTGCGTAGCATTTTCGGAAATTTTCCAACATCCAGCTCTCTAATCATTGCTTACAATGGCTCAATACGCTTAGTATATTCAGGGGAAGAGTATCGTGGCAAAAAAATAGCAAATTGAAAATAGATACAATGAAATAATTTGGTAATTCATAAGAAACTGTCAAACTTTTAGTGCAGCGTGACGCCATGACTGACGCAAAATCACGCAGAACGACAACGGTACTTATCGGCATTTCTGACTTCTTCCGTCATTTACAATGTAAACGATAAGAACATATCACAATACACAGATAGTCAGAATAATTCTGATTACTTACATCTCACATTTATATACAAAAGATCCCTGAATCAAGTAAAAAGTCGTCGCAAAATCCTGTGTACCCTTCTCAGCGAAGCCGCCATTTTGAAAGAAATCGGTCATCGGTAGTGATGTCATACGTCAACATTGTTGCACATATTAGGCAATTTCTTTGAGGTGAAGGTCGGTTGAACAAGAGTAAACACAATGCCCATACCATTCCGATTGCACTTTTAGTATTGTGATGTATATTTTGCGCATCGTTCAGATATTTTTTCATGAAACTGATTTCAGTATCTACGTATATCCATGTTCAACACCATATCATGTGTGGATATAAGGTATCCGTTTTTATTCTTTGAAAGCTTTTGATTGTTTGAATAATATTTACATGGGAAACTGTCTAAGTAAGTGTATTATACCACATTTTAAGCCTCTACACAAGTGTTGGAAGATCACACGTAGCCATTACTGCGACATATGCTTTAGTTCCCGTCATGTGCAATATTCAATACGTTGGGACAAATATTGCAGTTTCATATGAACAGGTTAATAAACAGCGATTTAATTCCAACTTATAAGTAAAACGGATAATATTAATGAAAATGATTTGTACATTTTATCAAATGTAGGGGCACACATACTACTATTTAAAGGAATTGTCTTGTTCATTGTATTGGTTCGTGTCGTTTTTATAGACAAAACTATTATGAATATTAATTGACCAGGTGCGAGTTTGTCAAAACGTTTCATGATTCATTATCATTGTTTTTCGATAATAAAGTCAATTCAAATGCGATTAAAATATATCTGATGGCAGAATGTCTAACTCAAACAATATTTATACGGAAATTGTTAAAAATATATACATCAGGTCAAGTCTTAATTTGGACAAGCATTACGTCCATTTTCTAATACTTCTTTACTGAAACATCGATCTCTTTGTACTTTTCATTGCATACTAATGAAGGGAATTGATTTCATAATCATGAGAAGAAAAGTCTTTTTCCTAAATGAATACTCAATGAATATTCAGGTGTTGTGAAATTTTCATTTACGCTAAATTGATGCTAGACAGGTGGGCGTGTTGCTCACAATAAGATATGTAGTAAAACCGTGTAATTGTTGATATAATCAGGACACTATTTCAGTGATGAAACCATTCATTTCATATTTTGGCTAAAAAGTGTTGAATTCTGACACAGAAGCCGAGATCTTTTACACATTGAGTAGAAATTAGGTTAGATATATACTAATCAGCAACCAGAGTAGTCTTTTTCCGACGTCACAAAATGCACAAAACATGCCGTGATGTCAACTAAAATGTCGCATTATCTTCAGTTATTTCATTACGTTTGAATATGTGGCTGTTACTCCGTTAATAATGATGGAAAATTAATAAAAATACATATACACAAACAGGAGAATATGGGAATCTAAGAACTAAAATATGTATCGGATAGGGACATCCAAATCGCTATTGCCTGCTTTTTGATGTAGTACACTTGCATCTTTTCTTACAAATTGTGAAACTACCAAAAGGTATCCTCTCACATTGGGGAACTTTGTATTGGAATAGTTTGGTTCACTGTGAACAAAACATCACGAAAATATACTGTCCATATCCACAGCAAATTCTCTCCATGTGATCGGAGTTACATTGACCTAATGTAAACCATAGCTGAGTTTTGCCCCCTTATCTTTATACGTGCATGACCTCTCTGTCGACGTTTGACGTCATAGTAGAAAATCGATTTTTGACATTTATTGCGGGTCATTTTTGATTTTGTGAGTATGACGTTATGCATTAGCACATACATCCATTTCATATACACTTATGTCGTTCAGATATCAAGTTGTATTTTCTTCGCTCATACTTTCCGTAAAGATGCCAAATTAAAAAAAATCGTAGCAGAGTGCTTTTATTGGTGCATGATAAAAAAACTGAGAAATTTACTGTTTTTGAACACACACAAAAGTTTTTGACAACTTTTAGCAGTGTCTATTTCTCAAACCCCTGAGGTAGCCGCAATTATATTTATACCAACGGATAGGAAATCAAATATCCTACATGTCTGTGCAATTTCATAGCCGTACGCAGATCCAGGACCACGCGAGCGCAAATCTCGCACAACGTTCACTTTTCAAACTTTATGAAAATGTGCGCCTGAAAAAAAACTCGGCATCCAGGGGGTTAAGTTTTAAGTTGATTGATTAGGTATTAATATGTTGTTTCAAAATGGTAGCTGTTCAAAGACCTGTCCAATAAGTTGAAATATCCCCAGTGAAGTGAAATGTAAGCACAATGAGTTTAAAGTTGACTGATTTGTTGACCAAGATAAATCGGGGTAATTCCATATCCCTTCATCAGGTGAACTTAAACTGATGCGATGACGTCAAATCTATGACGTCATAACTGCGCTATGACGTCACAAAGCATGTGACATCACAGTCACAAGGAAGAATACAGTATACGTGCAGTTGAAACTTGACCTCTTACTTATATAGTGCTAGAGTTGAAACTTAAATGTCAATAAATGTGTTGTGTGGAAACAGGTAGCTGATGCATTTTTGAAAACTGTCCTAAAGAGCACATAAAATCTCCAAAGCACGTCAGCGCGATCGTCAGGGAAAACTCGGTGGGAAACATGAAAGCCATTATGTAAACAGACGCACGTGTGTGAGTTTGCTCCACCCGTAATAAAAGCTTCAAATTGGGCAACACAAATCTGTTATATCTGTTCCTTCAAATGTCAAAATGACGGCGAGTATTTGTCTTGATTTTTTTTACATAATCACATAATGCCGCAGCCGATATAAGCACTGGGTAATACATTTACCAAAGCACCCCAGTCCTGTATAATCACTGGTAGGGGCAGACTCCTTGGCTGTCACGGAAAGGAGTGTGTGGTGACAAATGAGATTATTGATGGTTCGTAAGCACTTCTACAACTATCTGCCACCTTGCGTCCTCCGAATTTCCGTGTTTCTTGTAATAAACATGTTGGCATCCATACAATTTTTTCCTACGTTCTCACTTTTTATACTTAACACTTCTAATTGCAATTCACAGACTCACAGACCGATGCTGCTGCTTGTGCTGCTGCTGCTGCTGCTGACGACGACGACGACGATAATGATGATGATGATGATGATGATGATGATGATGATGATGATGAAAGAGTCAATCTATGATGTAGGACATACATCCATTGCAGGTGATGATGATGATGATGGTGATGATGATGATGATGATGATGATGATGGTGACACAATAAGATGTGTGTATAATGTTGGCATACTTATATCTTGATGATCATGATGATTTGGAGATTTAAGACTCGCTTTCCACACAGTTTGGACTATCCGGGGTAAACTTTGTGATGCTTCCATTGAACAGTGTCGGCTTGTATACCCGGCTTCATAGAAACACATAATGATAATATAGTATATATACTCTTCAAGAAAAGAAAGTTGACATAGGAAAAAGCTGAATTTTAGGGAAATGTTTGAAACAAACCAACGCGCCACCTCAGACATTACAAGAACTGCACACAACACATCAGCATGACCATCAAAAACATTCATCAAGACCTTGATTTGCTCATATCGGATCAGAGCTCAGCTAAACCCTTTTTCCGACAATTTATTGGGATAAGAGAGTATAATGTGTGAATGAGTGTTTCGCTTGTCAAAATGGAATGCAATTATCAGCATGATACTGGCCTAATATTCCATCTCTCTCTATCCCTCTCGTCTCTTCCTTCCCTTAGCCCTCTCTCTCTCTCTCTCTCTCTCTCTCTGCCTCTCTTCTCCCTATCTCTCTCCTCTGGCGTCTGTCTCTCTTTCTCCTTTGCATCTCTTACTCCTCTCTGTGTGTTTTCCTTCACCCCTCTCTCTCTCCCCTTCTCTCGCTCTCTCTCTCTCTCCCTCTCTTTCTCTCCCCTCTCTCTCCCCTCACTCTCTCCCCCTCTCTCTCCCTCCCCCCTTCTCCCCCCTCCCCCATTCTCTCTTTCGCTTTCGTGTTATCACTTTTATCATGTTATTATGTGTTGAACAAAGCCATATTGAAGCCCCTAGGTGTATGTGTAATATTATCGCCATAAACCTCACAGGCATCCGCCAAGCATCTTCCCAACCAGCAGTCTCTCCTAACCGCCTCTTCCAATGGCTACACCTGTTTATGCCCAATGCGTCCAGCCTATACCTTCAGGGTATCTCAATACAGAATATCCCAATATCCCACGATCAAATTGTGTATAAGATGACGATAACACGTTATATAGATACCTATCTTTGTTATCGGTGCAGTTTACTGAGATCACTGTGATATTAACGCGGTAAGGTTATGAAGAGATATGGCGTCATGAGGGGACGTGAGCATTTATAACAAGGTTACCACAATGTCACGACTTTCGCATGTCATTAGCTGTCATTCACATCGTATACCATGAACAGACAAAGGTCTGATCCCTTTCGTCCTCAAGAGTATCACAATGGTTATTCCCCGGAAAGATTTATTGATCCACACAGGAAGGTATGTAAAATTTTAAAGTCTTAAATGTTTAACCGTTTCGTTATAATTCATCATTGCGACTAACAGATAGTGACGTTAATTTTCTCTGAACACGACCCGTGAAGGTCCCCGGGTTTGAATAGGCCTTCAGCAACCCATGCTTGCCATGAAAGCCGAGTACTCTTGTCGTAAGAGTTGACTAACGGGATCGGGTGGTCAGGCTCGCTGACACGGTTTACACATGTCATCGGTGCAGATCGATGCTCATGTTGTTGATCACTGGATTGTCTGGTCCAGACTCGATTATTTGCAGACCGCCGCCATATAGCTGGAATATTATTGAGTGCGGCGTAAAACTGAACTCACTCACTCACTCACACACTCATTCTCTGAACACGCTGGGTAGAAATCCGAGACAACCCCTGTCGACCACAACGTCGCTTACATCTAAGCCTTTCGGCTTAGGAATCTCCCCATCAAAAAGAACGTCCTCTGTCATATGTGTTTATGATTCATAAAATTGGGGGCGGTAGGGTAGCCTAGTGGTTAAAGTGTTCGTTCGTCACGCCGAAGACCCGGGTTCAATTCCACACATTGGTACAATACATGTAACCCACTTCTGGTGGCCTTCCTCCGTGATGTTGCTGGAATATTGTTAACTGCGGCGTAAAACTAATCTCAGTCATAAAAATGGTGACGAGTGGTCGTTGTGGTCATCACGATGAGTTATGTCCCAAAACATTAGTTTAGTCAATTTTCAGCTGCGCACATTCTTTTGTTCCTGATCAGTGAAGACCTTCAGATTGGTCGTCAGAGGCGGTCATCGTGATAAGTTGGTCACTCTCGCTGATTTGGCTGTCTCATGTCATCGTATCCCAATTACGTAAATCGACGCTCATGATGTTGATCACTGGATTATTTACAGGCTGCCATAATATAGCTGGAATATTGCTGAGTGCGGCGTTGAAAAAACAAACAACAGAAAAGTTACCATGGTCTGTATTTTGAGCCAAGCAAGAACCATTGTTTCAGAGTTCTGATCTGAGCACAAATGCAAAAGTATTCGGAAACCTGGAAATCTACCTACCGGAATCCCAGTATGACGATATTGATGACAGCACAAATCGTCGAGGGGAGTTTGAGAAGAGGAAAGGAGCACCGGCTTCATCTCAGCAAAGAGCGCCCTCTAGACAGAGATGTATCATCATGACACTGGTCGTTGCTGTCGTAACTGTTGTCGCCATCGTCGTCCCAATAGTTGTTTTAAAAAATGGAGAAGCAACAGGTAAGACTACCTGTCTAAAGATGATCTTGCTAGTTACGTTCGCGTTGATGGAGATTTTGTGTCATGTCCAAATAGATTTCAACATATGCCATATTTGGGATTTCACTTTCTTAGTAAAGTACAATTTCTAGTACTTTTTTTCCAAATAGTTTTGTTTTCTTTGTTGTTTACACCGCACTAAGCAATGTTCCAGGTCTATGGTGGCGGTCAGTACATAATCGAGTCAGGACCAGGCAAACAATTGATCAACAGCATAAGAATCAATCTACGCAGCAGGGACATATCAGTCAGAGAGCCTGACTACCCGATCCCGTTGGTTGCCTCTTACAACAAACATAAGTTGCTGTAGACCGGTTCTAACCCGGATATGTAAGGTTCCGTTTCGTCGTGTTTCAAACATAACATTAAGCTGGTTTTACTGTCATGTACGGGCGTATTCAGACAAAATTAGTTTCTTTATATCTCTAGGAGAACTTGCGTTGGTCGGAAACCATTTACTGTCTCAAGGCGATTATCATCATGAAATCATGAAACACGAAATGCATGCCCACAGACAGCGATGCCTTCGGCTACTCCCATGCGTACAAAGGTATCGAGAATATCTATGAACATCTGAAGGGTACTGATGCATGCATTAATAGATGCGTCACAACCAGATCTACAGCCGTGACACAACATTCAGTACTTAACGCAGAGTCGATTGTACAATACCGATTTCACCATGAGCATGTGCGCGTTTCTTACATACGCAGATTACGCGAGATAGCCACCGGCCTGCTAGCCCGCGGCTATTAAGAATCGGGTCAGGCATGTGAATTACAACAGTGACGTTTTTTGAACTCAGATATGTGTTATATTTGTTTGGGTTTTTGTTTTTGTTATTTGTTTGTTTGTTTTTTGTTGCTTTATTTATTTATTTATTTATTTATTTATTTATTTATTTATTTATTTATTTATTTATTTATTTATTTATTTATTTATTTATTTATTTATTTATTTATTTATTTATTTGATGGTATGTTACTTTTTCTGTAATCCTTTGCTGAGTTTTTACTTTCAAATTTTAGGAAAGGGCTAGCATGTCAATGCTTTTCAGGACCCTCATTATTACCAGCAAGTACCAGTAACTTTTTTGATGTGGGAAGGCTGTTTCTGGTGCCCTTCGCCTTGCTGGAATATTGCTAAATGCGGCATAAAACTAAACTCACTCACTAATGCAAAGAGGCACACGGGTCTCAGGAGTTCAGTTGCACAGAGTCGTGTCCCCTGTAATAGTGAATTAAAATCCAAAATTCACTTTTTGATTTTCGGTTGTAACCCGATATTTTGTGTTATCGTCAGATGACAGCGGTATGAAACTAATCTAACTCACTCACTCACTTATAACATTGGTGACGAGTGGTTGTGTTCATAACGCTAGGTTATGTTCCAAAACGTGTAGCCTGCATTACACTTTTGCCATGGTATGTAAGCTTGCAGAGTATACACTCCAGTAACTCATATAACGTTTGTAATCTTTTAATCAATTCCACTTGCATACATTCTTTTGCTCCTGATCCATGAAGATCCAAGTTAGGACTGACCTTCACTAACCCATGGTTTTCGTATGAGGCGACTAACGCTATCAGGTAGTCAGGTTCGCTGACTTGTCTGCCACATGTCATTGTATCATAATGGTCATGTCATTTAATCCCAAAGATCGATGTTCATGATGCTGGCAACTGGATATTTTCTTTTACCACCAGCTGAAGCATTGGGGCAAGGAGACACCCTGAAGAATGTTGGTGATGTTGAAACGTCATCATCTTCAACTATCTCACCGTTCACGACGACACCACCGCCATTACCATCTTCGAGGTCATCAAAGCCTTCTTCAACTACATCCACTACAACAGCCGCCACATCTACGCCGATCTCCTCTACCTCAACGACCTCAACAGTTACACAAACTACATCAACAGCATCCACTACAACTACTACTACATCGCCACCGACTACTCCACCTCCACAGACAAGTAAGAAACGAGCCGCAGTCAAAACGTTTGGAGCCTAAATGGTTCTAATTTGTGCATGATAAAAATAAGTGTGACATTCAAGAATGATTTATATATACTGTGAATAGAAATTAAGCGCCGCACAGTTGTTTTGCCAACATAGGTTGTCTCATAGGAAATCTTTCCAAAAACATCAACTATCATAATTTGGTTTAATACTTTTTACTATTTTACTTTACAAACAAAACCATCATTGAAATTACCTTTCACTTTAAACAGGACGTATGCGTTTTTTGGAAAACATGCATTTTGTTTTCCTCAAAAGGTTACCAATTTTTGAATAGTGAAAACCAGAAATGACTGTTATATGGCCACATTTGTCATTTTTGACAGGTAAACCCTTAGTTTAATATTTGTATAAGCAAAGTATTAATAGTTAGTTTGCTTTAAAAGGCAATATTGCTTTAATTGTAAATACAAATGATTATGACATCCCTAAAACAGTTTCCAGATGAACCTTCTCTAAATATGGATTGGTCTTCCCAATTAGTTCAGCCTAACATTTTCACAGCTTCGTTTAGAAATAGGCTGGCATTTTATTTTGTATTTCTTGGATATCATTCGCATGAACATAATACTGACATGCACATGTCACTAGTTTCATATGTACCGCTATTAAGCGGCTGAAATGGAGTTTTGAGTACAGAGCAGTTATAAAGAATTTTGTACCCGAATGCCATTGAAGAGCACATTGAAGAGCGATTTACAGCTGTACGAGTACTGAATCCCATGGGTGAATGATATAAATTATTCTTCAGTATCATACAGTTATTTTTATCATCCACATATTTTAAAGTATTTTAAGCTCAAAATGTTTTGATAGTGCGTCATAGTGATGTTACCCGCATAATTCTTTGTCATGTGGACGTTGACCTTACAGGACCACCATACTACCAGCAAGTATTCTAGTTGCCAGTCAAACCCTTTCCTACCCGTACCCTTCTATCATCTTCACTCACTCACTCACTCACTCACTCACTCACTCACTCACTAACTCTTCGGTGTATTTTAGACATCCAGATGTTCGGATCCGAGACGTTGCTTGACTACGGGGCATCGTCTGTCATCTGTGGGATCACGCATCCGTACGATTGGCAGTACGTCAGAATACGTCACGTCGACATGAACGGAAATAAGAGAGACATCTTCAGAATTGACAGGGGGTCTAGGCCACAACTTGACACTGCCCTGGATGCGAACAAAATCTCAGTGAGTTCACTTTGATCCTACTAAAATACTGGATGTAAGATAATTACCTCCATTTTCAAATGAATAGTAAACTTTCAAAATGTTCCCGAAGTGTTGGTAAATATCTAAATATATCAGATTGCAGCCATGCAAGTTGGTAGATGGGCTTGTTTGTTTGCTTGTTGTTTAATGCCAATCAATGTTTCAAAGCCTCTTTAGCCAAGCCCTATTACCCTTGTCTTACTCGAAGTCATACCATTTTATGACCCTTTTCTTACTCGAAGATTACGTGGAACATCACAGCCTCGAGTCTGTATTTCCTTGTGGCCTTCAAGCCTGCCAACTGTGAAGATGTTGGGACCTATTACTGCGACCTCATCACAGACTCAGGAACAAAAACGGCGGGTTCCACTGTCACCGTGAAAGGTACAGAGCTTTCATGAATCTGTTTGATATCTATATCAAAGTCACCATTATACATCGAATGATGATGATGATGATGGTGATCATCATCATCATCATCATCATCATCATCCGCCATGGACACATGTCCTATATCTTAAATGAACTCTTTCAAGCATTTACATCGATATAAGTATGTCAACATTAAACACACATCGAGACATCATCATCATCATCATCGTCATCGTCATCGACGTTGTCGTCATTATCATAACTATTATGATTGTAACCAAGCAGATAAATTACTCTTATCCAACTCGTAATCTCATCCATTAGTATTGTTGCTGTTGCTATTATGATTATTTGACTAAGAATAATTCCAGCTGTGCCTACAACGCCTTCGCTGACTACCCCCATGACGGTGGTTGCTGGGCAACGGACTGAGGTCTCGTGCACAGGCAACGTGGGTTTTCCCGGGGGAATGATGCTGCTGTTGGCCAAGGACAAGGAAACTGGCGTTCTCTGGGAAATCGGCCCAAGTGATGGACTCACTCGGGAGTTCAGACGGGTGGGGTGTCAAAATTACGTGAACCTCACCTACACTTACAGTCCGCCCAACGACGGGAACAACACCGCTATTGTTTGTTTGACGGAAAATAGTTTCGTAGCAACCGACGTCATCAGAAAGACGGCGTCACGTGATTTGCATGTTCTTCCAGGTAACGTACAGCAGGATTCGAAACCATGAACAATAACTTATTAAAGATCAAGATTAGAAATTGAACATGTAAAGGGATAATCTGGGATTTGAACCGTAGTAGTAGTAGTAGTAGTAGTAGTAGTAGTAGTAGTAGTAGTAGTAGTGAGTGAGTGAGTGAGTTTGGTTTTACGCCGCTTTTAGCAATATTCCAGCGATATCACGGTGGGGGACACCAGAAAATGGGCCTCACACGTTGTACCCATGTGGTAGTAGTAGTAGTAGTAGTAGTAGTAGTAGTAGTAGTAGTAGTAGTAGTAGTAGTAGTAGTAGTAGTAGTAGTAGTAGTAGTAGTAGTAGTAGTAGTAGTACCCAGGCTGTTCCGTCAACATCGACGAAGGCTGGAGATAGTGCCTTCTCAGTTGCAGCTCCTATCCTGTGGAACACGGTCCCATCGACATCAGAAACAGTGACTCTCTCCCAACTTTTAAGAGAAAACTCGAAACATTTCTTTTATCAACAACTGGTGAACTGAAGCAAAGTGACCTCTATCGTGTAAAGCACCATTGAGCAGCTGCATATAGCTGGAAATAGGGACTGTATAAAGTAATTATTATTTCAATTATTATTTAGTGGAAGTAGTAGTAGTAGTAGTAGTAGTAGTAGTAGTAGTAGTAGTAGTAGTAGTAGTAGTAGTAGTAGTAGTAGTAGTAGTAGTAGTAGTAGTAGTAGTAGTAGTGGCGACAACAGAAGTGCCTCCGTTGTCGCTATCATCACCATCATCATATGTTGTCGTAGATGATTTGACTTGCCATGTCACTCGTCAGAGTAATATCTGAATGTATTTCCAGCCAATATCTGCACCTCTGCCTCGGGCTCTTCCTCCACCGTGCCTTTCCCCTTCACTTGTGAGAAGTTCGTCATGTGTCAAGGTGGCACGGCATCAGTCGTGGCCTGTCCCGCAGGCACGTGCTACAACGCCGAGATGTCGTTTTGTCAAAAAGATGGCGACAACACACTATCGAAATCAGGTAAGATTTGGTTATATTTTTCTTTTTCGATTGAATTGTTTTATATTCTTTAGAAAGAAGGCAGTGATGTACTGCAATCAAAATATTCCCCTGATTTTGATTTCCTAAAGTATATAAAGAAGCCTCAACTGTGTAAGGGCCAGGGGGTTAGTTAATGGACACTCTCAGCACAGTCATTAGTCCAAAATACATTGGTCGGATTTGATCGTGACAGAGTTCAAATACTACACGACATATATCTTTTGCAAAACAAGCACAGTCGGTGACCAGTCTAGATCGAGAAGGCGTGGTGATCTTTATGCTAGTATGATTTGTTTGTAGCCTAACGCCGCACTCAGAAATATTTCGCCGATATGAAGTAGAGAACGAGAGTCAATAACGACTTAGCATTTAAATTTTAATTAAATTTAAACTAGGAATAAAGAAAAGAATGGATCAAACCTAATGTTCTGTGCATTTTAAAAAACAGGAAATAAACGGTATTATGTTGGCTTTTCTTTTTTTGAAATTTCAGATATATCTTTGGTGACGTCAACAGCGGTTCTGAACACGAGCATGCCGTTTGTAACGTGCATGGCTTCCAACGTGACTGAACCATATAACCTAACTATCTCCCTCTCCAATACCGTCGCTGGTGGATTTGAGAGCCTCGTTTCAGTATTTCTGCATTCCATGACGTCATATTCAGCCTTGACCTCTCGCAACATCACCCCCAGCGTGACTAGGTGAAACGGAACGGTCGCTGTATCGCTGATTGCTTACGCCGTCTCCTGCAAAGATAAGGGATTGTACAGATGTCAACTGAAGACAGCTTCTGAAACGATCAGCAAATTTGGCACTGTTACAGTCAATGGTAAAATGATTGCTTGAGTGAGTGAGGGTGGTAACGTGAACGAGTGAGTTGATGTAACAAAGGTGCGATACCTCGAGAAAACACAACTCGTGGGAGGATTCAGGAATTTTGAAAGGGGGTAGTGGTGGTAGTGGTGGTGGTTGTGGGGTATTCGAACCCGCAGAAACAGATTATTTATGACGTTAAAAGCAAATAATATTTTCATTATTTACCATCGCCGTCATCATTTGTGTTGTAGCTTTTATCAGCATCAGAAACTCTGCATGTGTCAACCTTGTCATCCATTCATATATTTCCTTGTCCACCCGTGAAGATCCGGTTTAGAACTGATCTTAAGTAACCCGCCCTTGTCGTAGGAGACTAATGGCAAACAAGGATAAGTACAGCACCGACGTGACAATTGACTCGTACTAGCATGTATGAGTGCCACCCATTGAGCGAAGGGACCCCAGGTTGTATCCTCTGCTACGCTACGCGCGGACTCATTTTCATCGTCATGCAGTGCACATGCACTAGCCCATATCTGATCCACCATTTAAAAACCAAATGCGTTTGTTCATATCCGTGAACCGCCAACGTCTCGTATATGCGTTCTGTGCCCTTGCAACTGTGCAACTTCTCCTTGTTTGCCAGTAGTGGAATCACTGACTTGCTGATTGATTGACACCTGTTCTCGTATCACAGTTTCGTAGTTGGAAGGTCATTATGTTGATCACTGGATTATCTGGTCCAGAATAGATTATTTACACACGGTCGCCATACAGATGGGAATATTGCTACGTGCGATATCAAACAACAAACAACGTACATATCACTGTTTCATTGTTGATCAAATCCATCTGTTTCAGCCCATCCAAGCAAGCCAACCCTTTCATTCCGGGACGAACTGATAGCGGGGAGGTCCACTCTGGCCTACTGCAAGGGGTCCGTTGGCTTTCCTGGCGGAAAGATACTATGGTTCCTAAAACCTGCCTCCATGCCGAACTTTATTCAAATGAACATTGCCAAAGACACAACTGAAAAGTCGAACTGTTCCAATCACATGGTTAGCAGCTTCGTGTACACCCCCGTGATGGCTGGGAATGGATCCGTCCTGAAGTGTGTATCGTCCAATGAAAACTATCCTCACGCGTCCGTCGCTGACAACAGCGACAGCACGCAACTGCTGATTCTTACAGGTACGTAGTTGACATGAATGAGTGAGTGTTGTTTCACGCCACCTTTATCAATATTCCAGCATTATCACGACTGGGGACACCAGAAATTGGCTTCACATATTGAACTCATATTGGGAATCAAACCCGGGTCTTCGGCGTGACGAGTGGACTCTGGAGCCATTAGCTACACCACCGCCCCTGTCTGAAATGATGTCACGATAGAAGTATTGTTGATTACACATGAAACCTACCTCGGTTATTCAAGGTTTATTAGGTCTTGGATAGTCATTTATCACATGATACTTTCAGAAATCACAACTTTGTCCGTGTTTGTGGATGTTCGTAATATTGATCACTGGATTTATAGTCCACACTCGATGGTGTATAGATCGCCACCATAGAGCTACAATATTACTGAGTACGGCGTGCGTCGAATTAACAAACAAATAAGCGAACTCATGTGAGGCGACGTACCATAGCGTGGTCTTATCTCTCGAAGGGACAAGGCGTGCCGATGAATATCGTACGAAACATTTTGGCCTTCATTTGATGAAGAAGCAATAGATGGTCTTGAAGATGCAATAGGTGGTCTTGAATACCGTTACATGACATGTGCAAAGACGACTTCCTGCCCTTCATCAGATGAAGATGCAATAGATGGTCTTGAAGATGCAATAGATGGTCTTGAATACCGTTACATGACATGTCGTGGTCAGACGGCTTCCTGTCCTTTATCAGATGAATATGCAATAGATATTCTTGAAGATGCAATAGGTGGTCTTGAAGATGCAATAGGTGGTCTTGAATACCGTTACACAAGACGGCTTCTTGCCCTTCACCAGATGAAGATGCAATAGGTAGCCTTGAATATCGTTACAAACAAGACGTTGTGCCCATTCTCTGGATGAAGAGACAAGAGTTATCCCTAATGACAGTCCCCTTCTGCTGCTCCACCAGGACGTCACCCCCACCTTAAGAACAGCGACAACTAAATAGTGATCGTTTGCAAAACAGCTTTGTTTGGTATCCCAAATTGTGAGACAAATCATAAGACTGTTCTAATTTCATATGACTGTGCAAAATTTGGTTTTGTTGTAATCGTTAGACTTTGTGCTAGTCTGCAATTCATCGGTCTTAAATTAAATCAAACGGTCAGTAGTAAATGCTCGTGGCTATTTGTAACACTACTCCCCGGGGGGTATTCGTAACAAAGGTGTGATTCCTTGCGGGAATATCAAACATCACAGAAACCATTTCTTTAAAAGACGTGACGCTTCAAGCAACACTGTGTTGATACTGATATGTATATTGATAAAGCTTTGAACAAGGTCCCGTGGTGCATCTCTGTACTATAAACCAAGTAAACGCCGGAGGTTGTATATATACTGAACAGCAAAAAAATCGAAACTCTGTCTTTTTTGTTTTTGAATTTTTGTCTATAAAAGTAGAAGACTTAACCATGAACGCTTATGTTTTGAGATTTCATTTTTTGGAAACTTGCGGGTTTTGGGGTTTTTTGGGTTTTTTTGTTGTTGTTGTTGTTGTTGTTGTTGTTGTTGTTGTTGTTGCTGCTGATGATGTCGTTCGGTATATGCTTTGACTGGTTTGTGACTGTTGCCTCGAAGGAATCCGAATTTAAGAAATGTTCTTGTTTGTGAGTGTAGTTTTATGCCGTTTTTAGCAATTCTAACAATGTCGCGGCGGGCAACACCTGAAATGAGCTTCACACATTGTACCCATGTGGGGAATTGAACCTTGGTCTTCGCTTGACGAGCGATGGCATTAACCACTTGACTATTCCACCTCACCCTAATGGTCCTGTTCAGTGACAGCGTAGCATTAAACAAAAAAAAAACAAAAAAAAACAAAATAAACAAATCGCTTATCCCGTCATCGATTGGTTTCTCATAAAACCCAATCGACAACCCGAGTTAGAATCGATCTTCAGTAACCCACGCTTGTCTTAAGAGGCGACTAACGAGATAGGGTGGTCAGGCTCGCTAACTTGGTTGACACGTCATCATCGTATCTCAGTTGCATAGATAGATGCTCATGATTTTGATCACTGGATTGTCTGGTCCAGATTGGATTATTTACAAACTGCCGTCGTATAGTTAAAATAGCGCTGAGAGCGGCGTAAAATGAACTCACTGTGTAATGAACGCTAAAACATATCGCTTGATTTTCTGATGCAGAAAGGAAGATGCGTGATATTGCGTTGGCAATAAGTATCCTGTACAGCAAAACAATCAAATGGAAAGCATAATCATTTACTTTAATCAGATTTCAGTTTTTTAAAACTTGCGTTTCTGCTGTTCAGCATTGCTATCCATGAAAATAATTAATATTGTCACTGATCCCGGCTGATAATCAATTTCACCCTTGTTACAGGTACAGAGTGCAAGGGAAAACCAGACAACAGTAAAATCAGCCACCCATATTCCTGTCACAAGTATATACAATGTTCCGCATCAACACAATCTGTTTACACCTGCCCTGGGGGAGTATGCTTCGATCCAGTCACACAAACCTGTCCAGAGGGGCCCTGAAGATACCCGACGAACATCTGCTTCGATAATTTGTGAGATGTCAAAAACTCTATGGAGGAACTTCTAGCCCCCTTGTCTTTGCAAGTGTTAAAGATTTTTTTTCAAATTATTTGAGATGACCCCCAACTCGAAACGCTTCATACTAAGGCTTTACATATAACGATGCATCGAGCTATTGATGGATTGCAATTGTTGAGTCTCCGATAGCAATTAAAACTATCGATGCATCGATTACATTTTAGTAACCAACTTCTGTCGACTCATTATTTTAATTATTTGATCAATCCCAAATAATCATTAATCCGCGCATAAAAATGAAATGAATTCGATGCGGGGTATCGGCTCAATTCTCCTTCTTGTTTTTTTCTAAATCTTTAATCCTTGCAAAAACATTATGACTCGTTGGAGGAATGTGAAGGTCAGCGTGCCCCCGATATCAACAATAGGGATTGCCTCTTTCAGCCAAACCCAGTTCCAGGCAGTGAGGATGACTGCCTTGTTTCACGTGTTAAAGGTCGGGCTTTATATCCGTCTTAACGATGAGACGAACGAAGTCAAGACCACTGAAACATGTGTTGTTCCGTTTAATTTATTTCATATTTTGTATATATTTGTTTATAGATGTTTGTATGAAAATTGTACATAAAGACGAGAACCAATGAAAACAAAATATAAATTGTTATCATTGCTGTGTTTTTTTTTCTTCCAGTGTTACGGGTTCTACAGTCCAAACTGGACAGATTGAGAAGTAGAAAATACATAGCAATTAAAAATTGTTTACTTATGTTTTCCAGAATAAATCTGTGTAGTGATAAAACTCGATATACAGGGAAGCAATAAATGTTTTAGTCGTTTTTTACGCTTCTATTGTATTAGGTACCGTAAGCTCGCAACACCCGGAACTGCATGTCACCAATTCCGTCTCTAGTGAGTGAGTTTGTTTTTTGGCCGCTTCTAGGAATATCTCGACGGGGGACACCAGAAATGGTTTTTTGTTTGTTTGTTGTTTTTTTTTGTTGTTGTTTTTTTGTTTGCTTTCTTTGATACATTTTATGTATGCATATTCAATAAAACAAATCCCTTTTTGATGTTTATCAAACCTTTTCCTGAAATATTATTGGAAATATAAGGTAATAATTACGTCAAATGTCAAATTAGTTGTATCAAGAAGTTTCATTCCTTAAAATATATAATTACGCGAAAACAAAATCAACGATGAATGAGTTCTTCTGTTGGAATAAGACGGGAACAGAGTTATCGGTTCGGTTTAAAGTGACTCCGATCTTCCTACGTCAATATGAAATGCTTCCAGATGGGCACGAGTCGCTATTCGGCTTGTCCCAGAATAACATGCTCGTCACGAATATATTTTTCACGTTACGGAAAGGGGCGAGCGTAATGAATGCTGTCTTCTTTCACATAACGCAACACTTGACACCACTTGCCCTTTTCCATGACAACCCGTGCCCGTCTCGAGTGAGTGAGTTAAGTTTTACGCCGCTTTTAGCAATATTCCAGCAATATCACGGCGGGGGACACCAGAAAATGGGCTTCACACAATGTACCCATGTGGGGAGTCGAACCTGGGTCTTCGGTGTGACGAGCGACCGCCTTAACCACTACGCTACCCCACCTCCCCTGCCCGTCTCGATGCTTGTTGTGGGTGAAAATAAAACAAACCAAACAGAACGATTGCGTGCACGCGTGTGTTAACATAACAGCTCTCATGGGTCCAACAAAGTGGATAGCAGACGATCTTGCGGTGTTATTTTGAAGTATATACGTGCGCTTTCTAACAATTTTAGGAAATAATATAAATCGCTACTAGTTTCAAAACAAAAGCATTATATTTTCGCTTTAATCTTTGGCATTTCTCATCTCAGGGGATATTTCAGTCTGACTTTCTTTGGATCATTCATATTGTATTTGGGATATTTATTTAAAATTCCAGCAGGGGTGTTGCTGCAAGGTTATATAAATGTTCAGCTTGAGTGAGTGATTTTAGTTTTACGCCGCACTCAGCAGCATTCCAGATATATGGCGACGGTCTTTAAATAATCGAACCTGGACCCGGCAATCCCGTGGTCAACAGCATGAGCATCGATCTACACAGTTGGGAACTGATCAAATCAAGTCAGCAAAGCTTCACGAAGAAGTTGTGCATAACAAATAGGGCTGTGTATATAAATGCACTGAGGTCCTTCCACGACACTCTTACCATGTTTTAGTGCTGCTTTTTCAATCTCCATTTTTGATTTGATGTTCTGTTATAATTGTGGGATTTCTAAATCAAGTCACCTTGGGGGATATCTAGCATTTATTGTGATGCTGAAATAAGTTCCGTTTGAAGTATTTATGTTAAATTCAAATCCCCGGAATTCTTTCATGTTATGAACGTCTACATGCGTTGAGAAGAATTCAAATCCACAATTTGCTTACCCCGAACATTTGTTAGCAAGAAGTAAAGTACAAGAATCTTGACCACCTTCTTGTGACCACTAAGTGGCACTGTGCATTTCGGCCGTGGGATATATACCAATTTACTCTTATCAGAGGGGTACACGTCCGTTTCCAAGACTATCAGCTGTCCGACTTCCAATTTTGTGGAAGGCACGGTGGCCGAGTTTACTAGACTGCGGTTATGTATTTGACTCTGAGGGTGTGATTTGAGTCCAGGATTGGGACCCAGCCCAAGAAAATTACTACAGTCTGTACTTTACTGAGAAATTGCAACCCTGAATAGAGCTTGTGTTTTAAAGAAGTATAATTATTATCACTTGACGGCGTCCAGGTTCACTTTTTGTTATACAAGAATCATATCGACAAAATTATGGATCCAGTATGAAATATGAAAATTTCTCGATTACACCAACATGAATGAATAAGTGAGTGAGTATAGTTTTACGCCGCGCTGAGCAATATTACAGCTATATGGCAGCGGTCTGTAAATAGTCAAGCCTCGACCAGGCAATCCAGTGATCAACAACAGAAGCATCAATCTACGCATTTGGTATACGATAACAGGAGTCAACCAAGTCAGGAATCCTGCCCATCCGATCCCGTAAGTCACCGCTCACGACAAGAATGGGTTCCTGAAGATAAATTCTGACCCGGATCTTTGCGGGTTTCGTGGAGGTCAAATGCATAACTAACTGAAAATATTTCAGAGTTAAAGACGTTTACTGCAGGTGTTACTCACCCTTTGAGGGAACGAAAATTACGACCGTTAGACTCCCCAACTCCGTCCCGCAAATGACGCTGGGGACCGTTAGGTATCCTGGTGGTTAAAGCGTTTCCTCATGCCAAATACATGGATTCGACAGCGGAAGTTTGTGAAGACCATGTCTGATGTTCCCTGTATTTATAAGTCGTGATAGGAATATTGCCAGAAGAGGTGTAGATCCAAAATCGCTCAATTTAATGACGTTACGTTATCTTGCCGCCACTGACGTGCAGTGACGTTGTTACACCTTGTTCCGTACTGTTTCAGGGACCGGTGAAGGTAGAACAAGCTTCCAGCAACCAATGCGTGCCATAAAAGACGACTCTGCTTGTCGTAGGAGGCGACTAACTGGATCGGGTGTTCAGGCTCGCTGACAAGATTGACACATCTAACCGGTTCCCAAGTGCGCAGATCGATGCACATGTTGTTGATCACTGGATTGTCTGGTCCAGGCTCGATTATTTACAGACTGCCGCCATACAGTTGGAATATTGCTGAGTGTGACGTAAAACTAAACTCACTCACTCTTTCAGATGAGCGGTGAAACACAGTCAAATGTAAATAAGGGATATCTTCTAAAAAAACACTTGTGTATTATATCCATCAATGCATTAATCATATTTTTAGGTACTACGTCATTGAATTAGTCTGAATTTACCCCACTTTTGGTAACATACCAGCAACATCACCACAGTTTTCTTCACTCATTCTACCCATGTGGGAAATCGAACTCGGGTTGTCGGCTTGACGAGCGAACGCTTTAACCACTGGGCTACCCCACCGCCCTCATACACACTCATGTAGACTGATCATAGAGTACTACAAGAACGGAGAACGTGGATACATGACGCTCCTTTTTATTCTTTAAAACGAACGGCGGTGGGTAGCCTAGTGGTTAAAGCGTTCGTCCGTCACGCCGAGGGCACGAGTTCGATTTCCCACATGGGATAAAATTGTGAAGCCCATTTCTGGTGTCTCCTGATGTGATATTTGTGAAATATTGCTAAAAGCGAGGTAAAACCATTCTCATTCACTCTTTATCACAACGTTTCAGAGCTAACTCTTCCTCATGGGGTGTGTGGTGGGAGTTTAATGTACAAAGATAACAATAAAGTCAAGACGTTGTTATCTATAAAAACGTGTCATGTATTCAAGTTTCAGTTCCTAAAAGACTTTTAAGAGAGAAAATGTTTCTCTGTCATCCAGTTAGCCAATGATTTATATCAACGATTTATATTCCTGTCAACATTTTCCAATTTATTCAGTTTATACACAGAGTCACACTGAGAACTGGGTTATAAACGAAACCATTTAACTAACACAAAAATAACGAAACACATTTGCAATCCCTTGGATTGCATGACGTCTAAACTACATGAATGTAATGACATTTATTCCAATGACCTGACGTTATCGATGAAGATCGATAATTGTGACTGGTATATCACAGTCCAAAATTATTAAAGCATAATCCTTTGTTTGCCGTGGCAAACGAACTCATTTAACACGAATCATAAAGAAATGCAATTAGCAAAATGAAGTGTTAAAAGCGATTTATTTGCCGTCAACACACAAACCAACTCCAAGGGTGTAATCAACCATGAGTAGCTAATTGCTTCCGAAGTTTTATGTCATCGTCTACTCTCATCAGGATTGCTTCAGATGCGGGCACAAACTACCCACCTGAATCAGGTTCTCCGTCTATTTTATATTACCCGCAGAGGAATCACGTCGCTTTCAACAGAGGCTCTTCACTGATTGGTAATTTCACATTGTTTGTAGTTTTATCCATGACGTTATACAAGTGATCATGAATCGCAACTATGTTTAGTTTAGACTCACTGAAAACACTCTCTATATGTCGGAATATTTCTTTATTATCAGTATTATTATTATCAATATTTTATTTTATCTTTAATGGGATGTGATCAAATAGTCTGACTCAGGCCCTGTATTTGTGAAAATCCGGGGTAGAAATTGCTTTCGTCGACCCATGCTTGTGTCCCCGGAAGATCATGGTTAGAACTGGTCTTCAGTAACCCATGAGGCGACTAACAGGGTCGAGTGATCAGACTTGACTGACACGTCATCGTATCCCAGCTGCGTAGACCGATGCTCATGTTGTCGACCACTGGATTATCTGGTCCAGACTCGATTCTTTAGACTGCAGCCATATAGCTGGACTATGCTGAGTGCGGCGTAAAGCAAAGCTCACTCACTAGTGGTAAGATCGTTTTGTGGAACTTCTCAATCCCAGAGGACTATTGTAATCGCCGTAAGTGTTATACCAAAAGTACTTTTTCTTTGGATAAATTATGCTACATATGATGACATACATTAATCAACATCGGCCAGATCAATAAGACTTTTTCTTTGGAAAGTTCAGATTGAAAACTAATTCTTTACAAAAATTGTTCTTAAGCAGTTTCGCGCAGTACGGACCTCCTTTTTCAGTTCTTTATTGGATGAAATAATTCTCCATCAATTATACATATTATTTATACATGCTTTGATTATTTTGAACTCATGTTTACCTCCGCATTGCATTATGTATTCATCTAATGATGATGATGTTAAAACTCTTTCCGATGAGTTTGGGAAAGGTGACAGTTTTGCCGAGACTTTTCTGAAGATGAACTGCAAAAGTACTCCATCAAACATTTTCCGTCATCACCGTCTTGGACCCGCGAACTTCCGAAGCACTTAACCTGTTGTAAACAGTGTTGACATCCTCTGACAATCAGTCAGTCGGTAGCTGTCGATAATTGCGGACCTTGAGCTTCTAGACCGAGTCGAATTATATGGTAATTTTGTTCACAGCCAGGCTCGAAGTACACGCGGAAGTACATAGCTGGGCTTTAAGCAGGAATGTACTAAAACCTCACTGTCGCTCTTTGGTAGGATATAGCTTTGTGAGTTGATGTATCTCGTTATTTCAGTTATTTGTTATTTTGTTCGATACTGATAGTTTATCTTCGTTGATTTTATTATATTTCGGTGATTTTGATCATGTTTTTCATGTTCTGATGTAATTTTATCAAACTTGAAATACTCGTTGTAACGAAGAAAAACTCGCTTCAGAAGCCGCTAAGCGCCACTGAGCGCTGAACAAATCAATTATTATTGTTATTTCTTCTTAAAGTAGATTTGAGTTGAGATGAACGAATTAAAATTCAGTGTCAAATCGTCAATACTCCAGAGAACAATTTACAAATTAAACTTCAATTAATTCAGAACATTAAACACCTGTCATCGAAGGACAGTGAAATTACTAGACTTAAAAACCGTGGCAGCGGGTAACATATTTTTAAGTTGTCGCCCTCCTGGGAGGGGTCATGCGGATACTTGTTAAAGCGTCATTGGCTAAATAAATTAAAGTATTTTACATGAAGTTAAGATAATGACACACATTCTACAGTTATAACTACACTGAATGATGAGATCTTCCATGCCTAATCCAGAGAACTATTGTTTTACTTAACTTCAACCACAACTTATGATCACAGGCCCAGACAATCATAGTTATCCATTAGACCAATATTATGATTAATTTTATCTATAACTGTATCTCCCCTAAATGCATTTATGTCTGACATGGGCCTCTCCTAAGCTCGTCTATGTCTGAACTGGATCCCCTAACCTAGTTTAAGTCTGAACTGGATCCCCTAACCTCATATATGTCTGAACTGGATCCCCTTACCTCATCTACGTCTGAACTGGATCCCCTTATCTCGTCCATGTCGGACATGGGCCTGCCTAAACTCGTTTATATCTGAACTGGATCCCCTTACCTCGTCTATGTCTGAACTGGATGCCTAACCTTGTCTGTGTCTGAACTGGATCCCCTTACCTCGTCTATGTCTGAACTGGATGCCTAACCTTGTCTGTGTCTGAACTGGATCCCCTTACCTCGTCTATGTCTGAACTGGATGCCTAACCTTGTCTGTGTCTGAACTGGATCCCCTTACCTCGTCTATGTCTGAACTGAATGCCTAACCTTGTCTGTGTCTGAACTGGATCCCCTTACCTCGTCTATGTCTGAACTGGATCCCCCAACCTCGTCTATGTCTGAACCGGAACCCCTTACCTCGTCCATGTCTGAACTGGATCCCCCTACCTCGTCTATGTCTGAACCGGATCCCCTAACCTCGTCCATGTCTGAACCGGATCCCCAACCTCGTCTATGTCTGAACTGGATCCCCCAACCTCGTCTATGTCTGAACTGGATCCCCCAACCTCGTCCATGTCTGAACTGGATCCCCAACCTCGTCTATGTCTGAACTGTATATCCTATAACCTCATCTATGTCTGAAGTGGGCCTCCCTAGTCACATTTATGTCTGAACTTTATTTTCCCTAACCTCATCTATGTCTGAACTCGAGCTGCCCTGAATCCATGTCTATCTGAACTGTATTTTCATCCACGTCATGAATATCTGAACTGTATTACCTCCCAACCTAATCTATGTCTGAACTCTCTCTCCCCTCAACAAGTCCTCGTATCCCATTTGGGTTGATGGTACGGCTGATCACTTGACCGTCTTGTCCATTGACTCGATTGTTTGTAGGCCACTGGCTGCGTAATAAACAAAACAATCAAAACAATTACATTTTTCCAACATGTTATCCGTCTGTAGTGATATCTTGACGCAACTAGGGATTCACTATTGTGTCCTTTTGTATTCATATCTTTGCACGATGTTTTTTTGGGTTTTTTTGAGGGGGGATTCAACCACAACCCTTTGCTCTATAGGCAGACGCTCCATCCACTAGGCCATTGAAGGATATGTATTTGACGATTAATGGAATATGTGTCCTAGGTTGGATCTTCTGCGCGACGTACATTGGGGTAAAGTGCAATTATAAAAATTGAAATCAGACTCTAATTTTTATTCGTTGAAATGTTGTTCATTATTATGTTAGTAGAAGACAGCTGCCATCACAGGGAGGGAGAGCATGTCACTGCACCTCCCATCCCCACCCCCCACCCACCCCACACACACCCTAGTGTTGATCGATACTCATTATATAGATCACTTGTTTGTTTGGTCCAAACTCAGGTACAGGTTGGCATAACACCAGCGAACAATAATTCACATTTATTTGATTTATTGTAGAAAAATTAACAAATTAAATATTCATGGCGTCTTGTCATGATGGATGGCAACATACCATTTTAAAACGCATTAAACATTAATCCACCAATAACAGGGCTGGTAATATCAAACATGCACTAACATGCTTGCAAATGACAGTATACAATTTTAAAACACGTTTTGGAGATAAGGATCATGTGTTAGCCAATTTCCGGGTTTTACGGAGCCGCGAAATTGGCCAACACATGATGTTTATCGACATCGTAAACATTAAAAGTAAACCATAAGTCCCACACGAGTTTAACTGTCTCATTTACACATCAAGTGTGGGTACAGCAGTGAAGTGTCATCAGCTGGCCGTTTCAGCTGGTTCCCATGGCATCATCTGGGACTGCTCATTTGTGATGTCAGTCCGACTTTACGTCACAATATAATTTGAATTACGTCACAACTGCTGACAACGGAGCAATAAAATTGTGTGCGGTATTGTACATTTCAATACGCAAACAGGAATTTCCAGGAATGGAATGCCATTCGATCATGTTTTTAAAAAAATCAGATTACAATACGCGATGACGTTTGGTTTACAGTAAACAATATTCCACCAAAAAACAAGTCTGACGATAACATACATTTGCTCACATGCTTGTATCGTATAAAGGCGTAAATTCACAGGACTGGAAGCTTCCACTGACAGTCACGCTTTGATGTGGGACGCGCTCATTTGTCGCAATAGGGGTGGCCGCGCGCTATGCATCGTGAATGTACGTCTTTGCATCGTATAACACCAGAATCGCTGGCTCCAGTGGTATGACTTGTTGTCATACCGAGGTCGCCCTGACCGGGGCCTGTCATTAACACTCCCAGTATTGTTGTATCAGGTCCACAGGTTTGAGATGGTGTGTCTGGACACGCTGAAGTGCCTTGCCAAATCATGCTGTGATGCCCATCATTGTAAACGGCCGATGACATTCTGTTAGTTTCATTCTCATCTATAGTGGCATAAAGCAATGGATGTGGAGTGGCTGCTCGCTGTGCACCGTGAATACACATCTTACCATCGTAAAACACCACAATCGATGGGTCCAGTGGTATGACTTTAGTTGTTCGGCTAATTACCTCCGTCCAAACGTACAATCCGCAGAGCTCAATGCTATGACCTACCCACATGTTCGAGTGGTACTCACAGTTCAATGTCAAGACTTGAGTTCTCCGGCTGATTCTCTTTGTCCAAAGCTGTGATTCACCCATTTCTTTAAATGATTCCGTCGGTTCAATGTTAGAACTTAACCAGCTGTTGGACTTATTCTCTAAGTTTAATATCACCTGCCGTCCCTGACCTGTTGTTAGTTCAACATAAAAGGTATTGGCACAAGTTGTTACTTGTTTGTCATATTGAAAAGTATCATTAAAAAAAGATATATTCTTCAAAATACAAAAAAGAAAAGACACTTGACATTCTGTTTTTGGGTTTACTGAGAGCATATTACTTATTCAAACATGACGTCATTGCTCAGTTTAGGTAAAATCGTCCCTTTACAAATTTCTAAACCATGATTATCCAGAAAGTGTTTGGAAAACCGAAAGAGGACTATTTGAATGTAGGAGCGGCGATCCATAGAGGAAAGGAGATGCCGAATGCTGTCTTGAGGGTCTGTGATTAACACTCACGGTATTGTTGTATCGGGTCCACAGGTTTGAGATGGTATGTCTGGACACGCTGAAGTGCCTTGCCACCTCATGCTGCGATGCCCATCATTCTAAACGCCCGATGGCATTGTGTCGCTGAGCTTCCGTTAGTCTTTTCATTCTCATCTGTAGTTTATGGCTTATCTATGGCTTAAAGCAATGGATGTGGAGTATCATTGATGCGGTTTTAAAACCTACAGTCATAGGCTTTAACTCATGGTGATACACTGTATCATGATCCACGTGCATTTAATGCTGGGTGCGTTTCAGCGATTCACAACAGACATTAGTGTAACGTTACGTTTTGTTGAACGTTTCTGTTTTCAAACGTTTTGGCGTCTGGGACCACTCCTCCACATGTTTTGATTCAGTATGAGTTGATTTGTGTCAAACATTTTCCAGTAATTCAAATTGTTCCCATGTCAAGTTTCTTTTTTTTTCTTTTTGAAGAGTATATATGAATAGAATACGCTCTGTCTGATTACCCCTGAACTACAGTAGTTAAAGCACGAAGATGCTTGAGATCATGGAGAAATAACTGAGCAGCTTTGTGACGTCAACAAAATATGACGTAAGTACAAAAGGGTACATTTCTTGCATTATAAAGCACCGATAGAGCGTTCGATCTCAACCGAAGCATGTCAGAAGGATAAATAAATCACTAGACGAACAGCATGTGCTTATATGCTGTAAACACAAACAATACAAAGCGTAGGTTAAATAAATGAGTTGTGACGTTATGGAACACAAGTTGGTGTGTAGAAGTCATAATCTCCAGATACGGTCAACATGTCTGCAGCCGTGCATTTCACCAACTGGCAATTGTCCAAGATGTCTGCTTTCCGCGCCATATTGAAATCGGTACATCCTTCAGTCGAACGGCAGTGGACAGCGCAAACAATAGATGACTCTGCAAAGGTTGTCATGACGACGGGGCATCCACTGATTCGATGAGATTGTCGCTGGTAATGATTCATGGCACAATCCTTCCTAGGGGCTGTAACTTCTGAATTGAATTAAATAATAACACTGAAGTGATATTGAGATTAAATATAAATTTTGAGATCATACTTACACATTAAAATATTTCAATCTTTAAACGAGGATCCCTATAATTAAAATTCGACTCCAGTATTCGCCCCGATAATATGACAGTACTATTTCCAAACTGGTACACTCCGCTGAAACTATTGCCGGTCGCATGAGGCGGTCAGTGGATCACTGCCCGGGACGCGAGTACTCCGCAATTTACAGGTTCAGATTCATAAATGCAGCAAAGAGCGGTCGGACACTGAGTGAGTATGGGTTTACGCCGCTTTCAGCAATATAACAGCAATATTACAGCAATATCACGGTTGGGATGAGCAGAAATGGGCTTCACACATCATACCCATGTCGGTGATCGAACTCGGGCCTTCGGCGTGACGAGTGAACGGGTGAACCACTGGGCTACCCCATCGTCCCCTGGTCGGGCACAGCCAGGTTGTAAGGCTCCTCATGAACTCAGGAACCCTTGCCCCTACACGCAGACTACTCAGGTAATGGGGTTTCCCTCAGTGAGCACTACCAGGTCGAAACCCCACCCCGCCCCCAACATACACACTGAGAATATGAAGGCTGTTATTGAAATTATTATTATCATTCTTACCCTTTGGGGTTTGATCAACGCACGTGTTCGTCAACAGGTCACAGATCTGACTGCCCTGACATGGTGCCATGCTACAGTTGTCACCTGAAAGAACAAAAACCTGTCACTTATTTCTACGTGACTGTGAACTTTTGATTATCGAGATAGGGGATTTCGTATTCACTGGTATTGCGATTAAACTTTACTAGAATAATTCTATGTGAAGATCGAATAATGACCTTTAACAACAAAAACGTTAACTCTCAGGCGGCTCTTCAGGACGTTCTTTTAGTCTGTATAGTTGTGATCCGACAAAAACCAGCCTTGGACTCTACTTTCACCACCCCACAATCTATTGGTCGCATAAACAGGGCTTTTCACCATATAAGAGTGAATGCGTGCGTGCGTGCGTGCGTGCGTGCGTGCGTGCGTGCGTGCGCGCAATTTAAAGCAATATTGCAGCAATATCACGGCGGGGGACACAAACATTTCATCCATATGGGAATGGTACCCGGATCTCCTGCACAGCGAATGCTTTAAGCAAGCGGATACCTCGCCACGGCATATTTTATAAGTGTCATGTTATTAAATCTATGAAGAACTGATCGTCAGCCTCCAACGAGTGACTAACATATAGGCTAATTAGTGAAACTGAAGCTCTAGACAGTTTGGCAGCTTCAGAACAGAGCTGCAGCGATTCGTTTCCATTGTTCCCAAACAGAATCAGACACCTCAGTTTCGATATACGATAACCATTATCGCTATTTTGATTCGATTTTTGAATATCTATGTCAGTTATTTCCATATATTTCTCTTTTTGAATTTGTTGCTTCATGTATTTACTTTTTTTGAAAAAAGTCTGAAAGCACTTGACTTTTTATCTGTTTAACTCCTCTCTTATGCACCTTGACATGGGGGAACGAAAGTCAAAAGCGCTGTTCTGTGTTTAAAGATCACGTTTTGGTTTTTTTTTTGTTTTTTGGGGGGTTTTTTAAAAGAAGGTTACATCGTTTACATTTCTCATGTCCTAGTCAAATCTTGGGAAAAGTTTTCAGTGTTATAAGTTTTGTTTAATAAACTATGAAAGTTAAGTTAAATCTGATGTTTTACTTGTGTGAAGAATCGAGTCGAAAATAATAGAGTCGAGAGTCGAGAGCCGAGTTCCGAAAATCGAATCGAATCTAGGTGGTATTTTGACATTTTCACATACATGCAATCTGTGCGAGTTCCGGAACTAGGGCCCCGAGGTTGGAATAGCTGTCCGAGAAGTACACGTGATCGGATGATGGAAGGCTTGCAAATTGATTCAGCTGAGGAACCTTCGCATTCTTCACTCCAAGACAATACCACTCCACCTTCTTGACTCCCTTCAAATCGTTGCTTTTCTTGAAATCCTCTTCCGTTAAGTACAGCTCATTGCCGGCGAATAGAAGAACAACATCAGACGCATCAGCCCGATCTGCTCCTCCAAACACATACAGTTTAGCCACATTAATTGCATTTGTTGGGGACAAGGGTGGGTTTTTGGAGTTTGGCTCAAGGTTCAGAATGCTCTTTTTTAACCTTTCTTTGTCAGTCCTGAACGACAGCCACAGGAGCATTACGGTGTCAGGATACGTGGTTACAGAAACCTGGATGTTATCGGGGCTGATCGTGAAGCTATCAACTATATCAACCAGCACCTGTTTCAGGATGGCGAACTCCGTTCTGTTCATGCTTGCGTTGTCAACCATGAAAAGGACATCCCTCTTATGAGATCCACAATCTGAAATTAGACCTGACATGGTTCAACATCTAAAAACATTTTGAAGGCAACAGCGGCATGAATAGAGGGGAAATCGTTCGATCTGCACAGTAATTAACTTCACGGGATTTTGACACTTTTTCATTTCGTCTACTGTGAGGACACATGGTAGCAATGTTAACTAGTAAATGGTTCCATCGAGAGGAGACCTGGATATCTATCCTGGATAGAACAGGCCTTCAGCAACCTATGCCTGCCATAAAAGGCGACTATGCATGTCGTAAGAGGCGACTAACGGGATCGGGTGGTCAGGCTCGCTGACTTGGTTGACACATGTCATCCGTTCCCAGCTGCGCAGATCGATGCCCATGTTGTTGATCACTGGATTGTCTGGTCCACAGTCGATTTACAGATCACCGCCATTTAGCTTGAATGTTTCTGAGTGCGGCGTAACAGTAAACTCACTCACACACTATTTCGTCTACTGTGAATACACATGATAGCAATTTTAACCAGTATATGGTTCAATCGCGAGGAACATCAACAAGTACTGTACAGGAGAAGAAGCACCAGGAGAAGAAGCACCAGGAGAAGACTATATCATGCGTTATGTGTCACCGATGTGGGATCTACTCACACCGTGGATTCCATATTAAGCTGCATGGACTAGACATAGATTTGACGCCTCCAGGAACGGAGTCATTACATTGGATGACAAACATTAGATACACTTCACTGTGACACTATTCACATTGTTTGTTTGTTGGTCAACGCCACACTCAGCAATATATATACAGCTATATAGCAGAGATCTGTATGTAATCGAATTCGGACCCGACAATCCAGTGATCAACAGCATGAGCATCGATGTTTTTGTGGGAAACAACAGTGTGTAAGAGAGAATCCTCAAGTGGGTGTGAACAAAGACTGTTGCAACTTTGCGCTGGAGACGTACCTGTAACCGCTCCCGTCATCAACGTTCTTCCTGCCATGAAGCTGAGAAATGAAACAAGCAGACGGAATTTGATTATTATCAAAGTACCAGCAGTAGCCAGTGAATTACAAGAGTGAGTTAACATTGTTTTATGCCGTTTTGAACAATGTTTGACAATGATATCAAGTGTCTCGGGTTGCAGGCCTTAGACGTTTATCGGTTAGGTGAAAGAAATGAGTGAAGATTTGGGCCGTTTTTTGCAATACTCCCACAATATCACGACGGGGGACACCAGAAACTATTGTTGAACTGAACCTGAGGTTTTGGCGTTACGAGCAAACGTCGTAATCACGTAGCTACCCCGCCGCCCCAGCATGCATAAGTGGTGGCAGCATCTACAGACTGGATGCCTGGATCCCTTTTAACTGTCTCCTATAAACTATATTCTTCGACAGTTGTAAATAGAATTAAAACAGTATCATCCGGCATAAAAAGCAAAGAGCAGAATGGTTTTATAACAAACCGATATATTGGAGAATGCACAAGAGTTGTCTACGTTACGATACGATACGTTACGATACGATACGATACGATACGATACGATACGATACGATACGTTACGATACGATACGATACGATACGATACGATACGTTACGATACGATACGATACGTTACGATACGATACGATACGATACTACTGTAAGGAATGCATGGGAAAAATTAGTTTGCTTTCACTGATTAGTTTGAAAAGGTCTTTTGACAACGCGGGCTGTCCACAAAATGTCTGACTTTCTTGAACGTTGACCGTTCCGTCAACCACTGGATAAAAATATCACACCAAGCAGTCTTATTAATGCACTCTGGGACAGATTCCTTTTGAATCACAAAAAGCTGCAGACAAGGTGACCCACTGCTCCCCTGTTTATTTGTATTATGCGCATAAATATTAGCTTTAATGACTCTAAAACAAAGAATATAATCGGGGACACAGAATACATCATGTCACAGTTCTCAGACGATACGACGCTGATTTTAGATGGTAGCGAAGCTTGTGTCAAATTCTCTAGCTATGTGAGCAGCTTTCTCAGATCGTAAAATAAACAGGAGTAAAACACAACTATTTTGGCTCACGGCGCACCTCAGATGTATTAGTATGTAGACAATGGAAAAAAGACTAGGAAAAGAAAAGTTCCACCCTTTTAACATCAGCTTTCCACACAACCTGGCTGAAAAAGTTGAAAAATATAAGGACAAACTAAAAGGCGTGATCTTACTAGACTGGAAAGATATACCATAATAAAAAAATCTTGGAAAACCCACCCATCTATTCGCGTCGCTTTTGGATCCTAACGATAGATTAATCAAACAATTGAAATCACTCTGTTTTAGGTATTTGTGTAACAAACCTGATGATATTAGTAGGAAAATACTTACAAAATCCTATGATGAATGAGGTCTTCAAGCTCTATAAATATGACAAGTAACATCTTCTCAAGAAATGTCATGGATCAGACGACTTTTGAACTCAGGACCAAATTTAGAAACCTTAAATGATTTCTCATTAATATCCCGCGATCATATCTCAATATCTCGCGACCACCTTATAAATAATGAAGGTAACTTCACGTTAAACTAACAAACCAAACAATAAATTTTCCTTCTCGGGGCATGTCCTGAAATTCTGTAGGTAAACCTAAACATAAAAGATGAACGAACATGATATTATCTCCAAAACCGTATTTCACAATAACAACATTAGAATTGGAGGAAGTACCTTCTTTTAATAAACACTACTAAAACTTAGCTACTACATTGATGACCCAGATGATATCGACGGAACTTATCTCAACATTTTCCCCTCTAGAACATAAATATAATAAAAACAAACTTCACTGAATAGCATGTCATAATCAAAAGTATTTTGGTGTCGTATTTTCTTTAAGGCTCGTGTGGTCTAATCTATGTCGTTTACGGCAAATGAAAGTGGGCTTTCCTGTCAAAAAGATGTTGATGACGCACCTCATGAAATGACTAAGAATATATCTGACTTGAAAATAGCACCTATTTTGCTTCATGGTGCTGCAATTTGGGGATATACATTTAGAACAGATATTGTAAAGCTTCAGGGCTTCTTTTTTTCAAGAAGTATTTAGGTTTAGGAAAGTTTGTGTCTTCAAAAGCTATATTCGGAGAGTTGGGCAGATATCAAATGGTTATAAATTATTTAGTCGTTGTATATAGCAGGTGCTGGTGTTGACTCTTGAGAATGAGTAGATATAGGTATCCTCGAGCTTGCTATGAAATGTTTAAAGACTTGACGAAAATGGAAATGCTGACAGGGTCTCTCATGTTCGCTCTCCATTGTTTAAATCTGGAATAGTTTTGAGTGAATTGCCCAAGACTTTGGAGACGTAGATGTATTTATGGCAAAGTTTAAGCAACTCTGTAAGGATATCTGTTTCCAGACTTGAAGCAGTGATATCGGTAATAGTTCCTTTCTTAAAGTTTATTCCTCGTACAAGTCATTTTTGGAAACAAAAGTGCACATAACTGAGTTGTACAGAAACAGAGACTTGAGGCGTATCTTATGTAAATTTTGTTGCTTATAGCACAAACTGGGTGTCCAAAAGTTGCGTTCCAATGAAGACATTGTAGATAATACTATAGCAATTTGTCTTACATCACACATTAATGTCGTTTCTGATTACCTAAGCGCGCTTCTGTTATTGTCAAGGTACCCCACTTACAAGCGAGGTAATTTGCAATGTACCCCGCTACCAATGGCAAACCCTTCTTAGAGGTACTTCGTTATCTCGAATAACATTGAATCACGCATGACACATCGAAATTACCGATGTAGGCACGCACACAGGCAGACACGCAGACACGCAGACACGCAGACACGCAGACACGCAGACATGCAGGCAGGTAGGAACGTGCACACGCACGCACGCACGCACGCACGCACGCACGCACACACACACACACACTCACACATGCATACATACATTTGGTTAACAGTGAACGGAATAATGTAACACCTTACCTCAATATAACCGACACTACCAGCAGTGGAACCATGGCGCCAGTAACGGACTGGAAGCTGAAAACTTCACATGCTAGTCGTCTATGTCGTAATTCCTGGCAGAGCACAGGCCCGGAATAATAAACCCTGCTTTGATAATTGCACAATCAATGTACCTGGTGTGGCTGTCTCATTCTGGTTGTACAACAATCAATCAATATCTGAGGATGTCCAATGATAGTTGCAACACTTTCAGTTGATGTGAAGGGAACGTCTGTGTGACTGAACCTGACTAACGTCTGTGTGACTGAACCTGACTAACGTCTGTGTGACTGAACCTGACTGGGCTGAACAGTTTTGATTGAAGTATTGGAAGTTTCTTAACTGTTTCACTGAGAACGACTTCTTTTGTTGATGAGTATATTTCTCGTGTTTATTATTGGAGTTGCTTATAGTATATTTTGTGATCACAATTTCCTGCTTAGCGATGTGACTGATGCGAATGTCCGTACTTAATGAAGCTTGCTTTAGAAATGTCAAAACGACCATGTATATTTTTACGGTGCTTTATATAACCACATACTGCCTTAATCAACAGAAGTGCCAGTGACAACTTTTGTCAGGCTGGTTTTTTGGGGTGTTCGCAAGTAACATGCATCAAAAGTTGGTCTTTTTGGGAGGGTACGGAAAGGGGCGAGTGGCGATGCATAATGGGGGACGAGTCTTGTTGTAGGTTACGGAAAGGAGCGAGTGGTGAGGAAGGACGGGGGACGAGTCTTGTTGGACTTTATGTTATGATGGGACGAGTTGTTGTTGTTTGTTTTGTTTGTTTGGTTGGTTGTTTGTTTTTGTTTTTGTTTTTGTTTTTGTTTTGTTGTTGTTGTTGTTTTGTTTTTTGCCTTGTTTATCCGTTAAGATAAACTTCCCATTTCCCATTTCAAATTATAATCTTTTAGAAACATTAATTTCAAGTGCATCAGTCATTTATATTACTGTTCAAATTATACAGAAATAGACTTCTTGTTATTAACTTTTTGCAGCGAGTTTTACGAGCACCGGCTTGTCAAATGCGAGCTGGTCATGAATGTCTGAGTGAGTGAGGTGGAATTACACGCTCCCTTTAGCAATATTCCAGCAATATCACAGCGGGGACCCTAGAAAACGCTTTGCGTATGTGGGGAATCGAACCCGGGTCTTCGACATGACGAACGAAGGCTTTAACTATTGGGCTATCCACCGCCCGTGCAAACAAAGACCGATGAGTCGTACATTTTGAGACTGATTGTCGATTATCCCGAGGTTTCAATTAGAGTGAGTGAATGAGTTTAGTTTTACGCCGCACTCAGCAATATTCCAGCTGCGGTCTGTAAATAATCACATCTGGACCAGAGCCGCCAGCGATCAATAGCATGACCAAGTTAGCGAGCCTGACCTTCGGGATCCCTTTAGTCGCCTCTAACGACAAGCATGGGTTACAGCAGATCAGTATTATAATCCGGACCTTCATGGGTCGACAGAATTAGAAAACACATTCCGACTTCTATTTCCCGATTGAGGCAATGGGATAGCCTAGTGGTTCCTCGTCAACCTTAAGACCCGAGTTCGATTCCCCACATGGTGCAGTGTGTGAAAGCCCGCAGTGATATAGATGAAATATTGCTGAAAGCGGCATAAAACTTTACTCACTCACTCTCAATGGCATAAGTAATAACGCAAAAGTGCACGAAACACACTCCCGTTTGCACAAGACTAATCAATACTTTAGTCTGGCATTGCCTTACTAAAGACTAAAAGCCTGCATTTCCCGATTGTTTTTCATTTGTGAGGGCAAACGATGACGTATGGATTGCAGTTTCTTTATTCTTCAATTCAACAAATCTGTAGAGATACGAAGACTTTTTGTACCGAAGCGTCTCATGAACAGATACGAAATGTCAATCAAACATCTCTGTACATTATTATCGCGCACCTTCTAAAAGGCTGCTTAAGATATTAGTTACTTGTGCACAAAAATCCTTTGTGATATGAATGAATAATTGATATGTAACCGAGACAATACCTTGAAGAAAACTATTTGAATTCACCGGATCATGGCAGGTGAAGATATGATTATCATGTACAAAAATACAGAGAAAAATAGATGCGGCCATGCTTGTCGATGAAGATCGGCGGGAACAGTGAGGGGTTGTTCTGGTAGGAAGTCATTACACTCTAGAGCTATCTACTTGATTGACACGTTACTGGTTTCAAATAGTGCAGATCGATGCTCAGGATGTTGATGACTGGATTGTCTGGTCTAGACTCGATTATTTTCAAACCGCCGCCATATAGCTAGAATATTGCTGACTGCGGCGTAAAACTAAACTCACTCACTCACTTACACTCATGTTATCACAATGAAATCACTTCGTTAAGTATGATATACCATCCTTCACCTTTCGCATTCAGTGGTTGGTTGGGTAGCCCAGTCGGTTAAGCGTTCGCTCGTCACGCCGAAGGCTCGGGTTCGATTCCCAGCATGCGTGCAATGTCGGGATCCATTAGTGGTGTCCCAAGCAGTGATACTGATGGACTATTGCCAAAGGAAGTGCAGAACTAACTTTGTTTTAAAAAACAAAACAAAAAAAACACAATGTTTGTTCGTCACGAACGGACGAACACACACCTCCTATGTAAAACAAATATATCGGCACTTGAGAGTGTCAATGAAGCTTCGACCATGCAGACTGGACTCTGTTCACAGTTAGACACATACCACGGTAAAGCAACAGGTGTAAACAGCTGTAAACAGCTGCGGCAGATGTAATTATACCGTTCGCAAACGCATCAAAGTGCGGAAGCGCCTGTAAAATCTCCGAACCTGTGACAGGACGAGGCATCGGCGAAGTCAGGCCAAATCCTAATTAAATTTTATCTGATTTAATTTTAAGAGGGGAACCTGTTCCTAATTCTAATTAGAGTCTGACATTTTCCAAACTGCCCGACATCAGCTGGCTGTTAGATCTAATTGGTGGCTTCGATCCACATAATTCTGTATTTTCGTTGAGAAACACGCCCTGCGGACTCCACGCAGTGTACCAGTGCCAGAGACTGAACCCAGGACTTTCGTGTGTCGTGAGTCATTAGGGCCACCATATGAGCTCCATGCAGTGTATCAGCGCCAGAGACTGAACCAAGGTCTTTCGTGTGTCGTGAGTCATTAGGGCCACCATATGAGCTCTACGCAGTGTATCAGCGCCAGAGACTGAGCCCAGGTCTTTCGTGTGTCGTGAGTCATTAGGGTCACCATATGAGCTCCACGCAGTGTACCAGCGTCAGAGAATGAACCCAGGTCTTTCGTGTGTTGTGAGTCATTAGGGCCACCATATGAGCTCCACGCAGTGTACCAGCGTCAGAGACTGAACCAAGGTCTTTCGTGTGTCGTGAGTCCTTAGGGCCACCATATGAACCCAGGTCTTTCGTGTGTTGTGAGTCATTAGGGCCACCATATGAGCTCCATGCAGTGTATCAGCGCCAGAGACTGAACCAAGGTCTTTCGTGTGTCGTGAGTCATTAGGGCCACCATATGAGCTCCACGCAGTGTACCAGCGCCAGAGACTAAGCCCAGGTCTTTCGTGTGCCGTGAGTCATTAGGGCCACCATATGAGCTCCACGCAGTGTACCAGCGTCAGAGAATGAACCCAGGTCTTTCGTGTGTTGTGTGTCTTTCTGGTCACCATATGGACTCCACGCAGTGCACCAGCGTCAGAGATTGAACCCAGGTCTTTCGTGTGTCGTGTGTCCTTAGGGCCAACATATGGACTCCATGCAGTGAGTCTGAACCCAGGTGCATCACTTTCTTACTCCGTGAAGTTCCGTGTGGTAAACCATTATCAGGTAACGCTAATGTTCCTGAGGCTGATGTAAAGCCAATAAATCACTGGCTGTTCTGAACCGGCGTATTATTCAGGTAAAACCGAAACAACTGCAGGACAATTGTAAATACATGAAGACCCGGGTTTGAACTGATCGCGTTGTCAGACTCGTGATCGTATCTGAATTTCGTAGATCGTTACTCACATTTTGATCACTGGTTTGTCTGGTCCAGACCCGATTGTCTGCATATATATGTCATTTGTATATTGCATATAATAGATATCATATATACTGAACAGCAAAAGAAACGAAGGTTTAAAAAAATGAAATCTCGTAAAGGTAAGGGTTCATGTTTACTTAAGTTTTAGTAAAAAAATGGCAAAAACAGAGTTGCGTTTCTTTTGCTGTTAAGCAACGTTAAACGATGTTAAGCAACAAAGAAACAGGTTACATGTACGCGTGTACTCCTGTTCAAATGTTTTATTTTAAAGATGATTTTTGTGAGGATAAATGTACATCTCTTCAGATTGTTGAATAAATATGGTCACTACTGCAACTAATACTGTGATACAAAATGTAATGTGTTACTTGAGATATTAATCACAACCTATACCACTGTGAGGATTCTTGAGAGGAGGGGGCAGTCCACACCCTGAACCCATGTCAAACGGAGAGGCGAAAGAATACATCGATGGTCAAGATTTCTTAACTGATTGCCTATTAGCATATACCAGTTTCGGGAACAGATTCGTGTTGAGTCGTATTCTGACCCTGACGTGTGAATATCCTGTCTTGTCGTGAGATGCATCGAATGGGATCGGGTGGTTCAGACTTGTTCACTTCGTTGACACGTCACTGCCTAAATCGATGCATATGCTCATGATAGTGATCACTGCATTGTTTGTTCCGGACCAGATTATTTACACAAAAACACGTCATTTAGCTTCGTAATGCTGCGTGAGTAGTAATGCAACACACAAATCCAACCCTCAATCCAATACAACGCTAACACGTCACTTCCGTTGTATCAAAGCATAGCATGTGTCCAAACAGTCATTGATACACGATGCTCTATCCACAACCATTTCCCGGCATCTTCTGGGATTAACACAAAATGTAGATAGGCAGAAGTCTGTGGAAGCTTCAGTCGTTGCTGGGACTCGAACCTGCTGCAGAGACATGCGATTTGATTGGATTATTTCCCCGTACAAGGTCAGGTCAATCGGAAGAACATCGCCCAGTCGACTGCGCAGTAGATTCATGTTGCGGGTTAATAGGGCTGACTGGGCACTGGCTGCAACAATCAGTACGACCAGTGCTAGTCGCATGACCGATTCCTGTTTTGTGATCTGAAAATCGGATGGAAGTCAATATAGTTAAAATCATAATGATTTTCAAAATCAATTTTTTTCTAAAAAATAGAAAACAAAAAGAAGAAGAAAAGTAGGAGGATCACCCATTGGTACTTGAAGCGGGGTGGTGGGGTAGCCTAGTGGTTAATGCGCTCATTCGTCACGCTTAAGACCCAGTTTCGATTCCCCACATAGGTTCAGTATGTGAAGAAGATTTCTGATACCGCCGACGTGAAATTGCAGGAACATTGCTACAAGCGGCGTAAAACCAAATTCACTCACGTATTTGACTCAATCACAAATTTCACCCCATGTCCATCACTTACTTTCGAAAAATTAAAATATCTAAAGCAAGATTTATTATCTGGTGGTTTGGCTGAGGTAACATTATGGATGAAACAGACATAACCATTGGGTCTGAATATGTTTTGCAAACACTGAGAGAGTTAGCACGGCTTTTATCAGTATTTCAGAAGCACGTCTGCTAAATGGGGGAAGAAACCCCTGAAGAGCAAGCGTGTGGTGCTGTTAAACATAGAAACATAATCAGACGAAACTGGGATGCGAACCCACCATGATAGGTTCCTGACATGTGAAAGGGCCACAACTCCGTCGAGCGTTTTTCAGAGCCAGGAACTACTAGGGCACACAATACCAAATATTAACCAACAGACTTCTGTAGTAACCTTCTTTAATCATCCAAGCTATCGACAGCCATCTCATATACACATGGGTACAGTCTGGCTTTTAAACTACAATAAAACACAGTTTCCGGCCAACTTGTTCGGCTCACTTTCCGAGCACAGGAAGTGGAACACATCAAACCTAGTTCCGCACCAAATGTCACCTACATGAAAGCATCTGTTCACACATAAGCATAAGTCATGGTGAAAAAAATCACAGCACTAAATACTTAAAATTGTGGTCAGTTTTATTTATTTTGGACGGATGTTTTTATAAAAAAGACATGAACATTCTACACTTTTACATCCTATCACAGCTGTCAAAACGTCTCTGTCTCTTCAGTTGTACATACGATAGTCGCTCTGGGAACATGTGATTCTGACTTTGAGTAGATGAACCACAAGGCTGCCTGTCTGAGTCTAAGTCCCCGAACTGCATTAATTTCCCTGATGCCTAGCCCTCCCTACAATGGTCAAGCTCCAAATGAAGCATTTCCCCAGATTGTTGCAAACCCTGGTCTCCCAGAGGTCTCAGTTCAAATGGGTTTATTTGTTCCTATCAAAATTATACATATTCAAAGACTCGGCATTAGTCTACTGAGCACCCCAGTTCTGTCGATAAAAACGTTGTAGGCAATTAAGGGATAAGGCAGAATGAGTACCCGCCTATTAAAGGCGACAGCTGTTGTATCTATCATCATTAATCATGATTTAACTTTATGTAATAATAGAGAAATATACACTTACCATTTCCATTGACGTTGATGCATAGCCATCAGATTTATTGTGCATCACCAAAAGCAGGGTATTTATACGCAGTGAAATCGCTGTATTTAAAGACACGAAAGGGATGGGCTGACGTCATATACCTGTTGATACACGTGTTTGGAGAACTGACCAATCACAGCGCGGAATCGCGGTTGTTTTTCTTCTCTTTCCGCGTCAGACCAATCTGTCAGACGAACGTCGCTGTTAGAAAGGGAAGGGATTGTAAGTGCTCAAGGATGTTAAGCATTCATTGATGCGGCGTTGTATCATATTGTCCTCTTACTTTTGACACAATTCATTTTTACTATAAAGTGATTGTCTTAGTAGTTGTTCCGGCCAGGGATATCCGGGTCTTGATGTTTACTTCTACGGTGTGAACGGTATGGGACTAGCTGTTCTCTTTATCCCATTCATGATGCGATTGATGTTGTTGTTGACGACGATGGTGATGATGACGACGATGATGATGATGATGATGATGATGATGATGACTACGATGGTGACGACGAAGACGACGACGACGACGATGATGATGATGATGATGATTAAGATTTCTTGTCTCCCGCTACAACTGCTGCTGCTACTACACTACTACTACTTCCACCTCAACGTCTTCTATGACTACTTCGACTGCCACTACTACTTCAACGACTGTTGCTGCAATAACCACTGCTGCTGCCGCTATTACAACCGCCAACACTACCACAAATGCTACTACCACTGGTGATAATACAAACACTAAAACATTCCTACTACTAGTACCCCTACTACTACTACTACTACTACTACTACTACTACTACTACTACTACCACCAATGTTACTAATAATGATGAAAATACCTGCAAGTATAGTTTTTGTTGTTGAATGTTGATCACCGGGTTGTCTGTTCCAGACTCGATTATTTGCAGACCGCCTCCATATTGCCGGAATATTGCTAAGTGTGGCGTAAAACTAAAGTCACTCATATTGCACTGATACATGGCACGTGTGTAGAGTACGGCAATAGAGGCAGCGTTCGAAATAACTGTCGGCCCAGAGGCCCAGCGCCGGTTGTTGCTGTATCGGGCCGTCAGTTTCAAATATGTGCAGACCTTTATGGCCTTCAGTAAATTATCTGTCAATTATTTTTCAGGTGGAATGTTTCCCAATTTGTCCTTTGCTAACGTTCGTGAATCATCCACAATCCTTCCTGTTTCGGCAACATACAGGTTGACTTCCTGGTGTTTCGGCGTTTTGGCGTAGGACTGTCAACACCAGTCTAACATGTAACATCTCCTCTGTGTACCATAGGCTTCGCTTGATCTTGTAGAAACAGTGTGAAACCGTGTACAGAAGAGTCTGCTTGATTTTATAGGGCCTGCAGATTCCATTCAGGGCGTGTAGATTTTAAAGCCTGCAAATAGCAGCAGGTCCTGATGGCCAACTAGTAATTGAAAGTATTGCAAACACTGGTCGAATGGAATTTCCAAGTTATCTTTTACTATTGTGACATCTCAATCAATTGTGACATGTCACATGTCGGGACACCCCGTTTTACGTTTTCACGTGCGACATGGACGGCCGTTGCCAATTACACGTGTCATTTTATCTCAATATAAAGTCAATGTTGACCCGACGCGTGTGTGTGTGTGTGTGTGTGTGTGTGTGTGTGTGTGTGTGTGTGTGTGTGTGTGTGTGGTTGGTTGTTGTTGTTGGTTGTGTTTTGTTTGTTTTGTTTTTGTTTTGTTTTTTTCCCATTTTCCATCGAAAGTCTCGATCCTGAAAGAAAGACAAGAAGCCCTTTCCGAGACGCAATGAAATTCAGGGCCGGCCAGCGGGTGATTGGATACAGACAAAAGGACTTCCTACTGAGCACGTGCGCATGTACTGCACGTGTTTTGCGGTATGTCCGCTTCTGAAACACGGATAACAGCGAATCCCCCGTTATACGGTGTCGGGATAACAGTACTGTGGTAGTCATCAAAGGAATAATGTCGCAGATAGTATGTACTATAGGGAATAAGTCGAGTGCTGACGTCACTGAATATTTCCGGACGCTGCAACAAGATTCGGGAATTCATTGACGCTGAGCTGATACTTTCACAGGATGCCACTCAGTTGTTAGTGTCTTGGACTGGTTTGCCTGCAATTAAGCGAAAGCGCTCAGGAGCATTCGGAACTACCCTCTCCGTGTCCTACAAGAATGACACGAGTCCTTACGAACCAGTCTCAGTGGAATGGTGAGTTGTATCTGTACTGTGATTCTTCGAAGGCATTTAGAAATTGGCATAGTAATACAGGACAATTTTTATGGATACATGTCCAATCTTACAATTTGGTATAATAAGGATCTGTCATTTCTAATTTAATTCAACAACACTACTATATATACAAAATAAGATGTATTCATTCTATGAGTCATGTTAGTTGTAACCATTCACTACTAATTCTACTATGTTGTCATAGCATTCCTGTTACCTACTGGTATCATGTCGTCAAGCATTGTGAGGTCATGGACAGAGTTAACAGTTAGCCTTATTGTTAAGTTCAGCTCAACCTGATGAGGGAGCTAGGATAAACCCCGAAACGTCGTGAAAATAAACCCAAGAAGTTGCTATCCATAAAATCTGTCCGGTATCTGTACTGCCATACAGTAAACTATGTCAGGTATTACAGGCTCAGGTGGACCTCTAATTACGATATAAACATAATGTGTTAGCCAACACATGATGTTTATCGACATTGTAAACAAAACGTAAACCAAAGGATTTTACTGTCTGCACTCGTTTACATCGAGTACTGGTACAGCAGTGAAGTGTCATCAACTGGCGGTTTCAGCTGGTTCCCATGGTAGCATCTGGAGCCTTACGTCATAATATGATTTGAATGACGTGGCAACTGTTGATGACATAATGAAACAATTGTTTGCGATGTTGGTACGTGTCAACAGACAGCGAATAATCTTGCAGTTTCCAGGAATCAAATACCAATTGGTTATGTTTTTCAACCAGTCAGATTACAGAACACAGTGACTTTTAGTTTACAATACCACTTCTTCACCATATTCTGATTCCGTGTAAATCTGGGTTATCAGCTTGTCGGGACCTTTAAGCTGTTACAAGATGTTGAGCTTGACCTAAGCTACTCTACATATGCATGACCCGTGAGGTCAAAATGCACAAACGGCTGGTCGAGTTAACTTCATTAACCCCCTGGATGCCACAGGGACATATATGTCCCTCCTCTTCACCCCTCACTTTGAAGTCCAATAAAATTCTAAATATACCACGCATATATAAATACTTCACAGTTTTGAATTCTGAGGAAAATTCCCAGTTTCTTGATACCATCCACTATTATCTCAGACCAAGCGAAAGTGCTTAAAATCGCCTTTCAAAATAGGCTCCTTCGTAAATGTCGCCATTTTTCAAACTGTACAAAATCGAGATTCACAGCGTTATTTGCAGTATGTTTTGAAATGTGAAAATCGGATAATTACTGGGAGTAATGAATTTCAAAAATAGCATATTAATGATCACTGATATCAAGTTTTCATGTAACCCGGAATGATAATTCTGAAACGTCACCGATGTACCCAGAATCGGTTGGGATGTTTTCGAAAATACACTTACACGAACGCCGAAGTGCGCTTTCCGCCATATTGGATAGTGTTTACTAAATCACGTTTCGAGAAGGCCGGTATTGAGAAGCCCATTACATCATGTATACTTCATAGTTAGCTGCGACAAATGCATCATTGAACTCCCCATGCATCTTAGAATCAAATTACAAATGGTCTTTGTCACCAGTACCAACTGTCTAGACAAAACGAAACGAAATATACTTTGTATGAAAACGAACGCTGTGCTCGAAAGACAGCGCTTGACTGAAATGTAAACAAAGAAAAAATCCAATTTTACACTGCGTAGCATTTTCGGAAATTTCCTAACATCCAGCCCTCTAATCATTGCTTACAATAGCTCAATACGCTTAGTATATTCAGGGGAAGAGTATCGTGGCAAAAAATAGCAAATTGAAAATAGATACAATGAAATAATTTGGTAATTCATAAGAAACTGTCAAACTTTTAGTGCAGCGTGACGCCATGACTGACGCAAAATCACGCAGAACGACAACGGTACTTATCGACATTTCTGGCTTCTTCCGTCATTTACAATGTAAACGATAAGAACATATAACAATACACAGATAGTCAGAATAATTCTGATTACTTACATCTCACATTTATATACAAAAGATCCCTGAATCAAGAAAAATGTCGTCGCAAAATCCTGTGTACCCTTCTCAGCGAAGCCGCCATTTTGAAAGAAATCGGTCATCGGTAGTGATGTCATACGTCAACATTGTTGCACATATTAGGCAATTTCTTTGAGGTGAAGGTCGGTTGAACAAGAGTAAACACAATGCCCATACCATTACGATTGCACTTTTAGTATTGTGATGTATATTTTGCGCATCGTTCAGATATTTTTTCATGAAACTGATTTCAGTATCTACGTATATCCATGTTCAACACCATATCATGTGTGGATATAAGGTATCCGTTTTTATTCTTTGAAAGCTTTTGATTGTTTGAATAATATTTACATGGGAAACTGTCTAAGTAAGTGTATTATACCACATTTTAAGCCTCTACACAAGTGTTGGAAGATCACACGTAGCCATTACTGCAACATGTGCTTTAGTTCCCGTGATGTGCAATATTCAGTACGTTGGGACAAATATTGTAGTTTCATATGAACAGGTTAATAAACAACGATTTAATTCCAACTTATAAGTAAAACGGATAATATTAATGAAAATGATTTGTACATTTTATCAAATGTAGGGGCACACATACTACTGTTTAAAGGAATTGTCTTGTTCATTGTATTGGTTCGTGTCGTTTTTATAGACAAAACTATTATCAATATTAATTGACCAGGTGCGAGTTTGTCAAAACGTTTCATGATTCATTATCATTGTTTTTCGATAATAAAGTCAATTCAAATGCGATTAAAATATATCTGATGGCAGAATGTCTAACTCAAACAATATTTATACGGAAATTGTTAAAAATATATACATCAGGTCAAGTCTTAATTTGGACAAGCATTACGTCCATTTTCTAATACTTCTTTACTGAAACATCGATCTCTTTGTACCTTTCATTGCATACTTATGAAGGGAATTGATTTCATAATCATGAGAAGAAAAGTCTTTTTCCTAAATGAATACTCAATGAATATTCAGGTGCTGTGAAATTTTCATTTATGCTAAATTGATGCTAGGCAGGTGCGCGTGTTGCTCACAATAAGATATGTAGTAAAACCGTGTAATTGTTGATATATTCAGGACACTATTTCAGTGATAATACCATTCATTTTATATTTTGGCTGAAAAGTGTTGAATTCTGACACAGAAGCCGAAATCTTTTACACATTGAGTGGAAATTAGGTTAGATATATACTAATCAGCAACCAGAGTAGTCTTTTTCCGACGTCACAAAATGCACAAAACATGCTGTGACGTCAACTAAAATGTCGCATTATTTTCAGTTATTTCATTACGTTTGAAAATGTTGCTGTTACTCCGTTAATATGATGGAAAATTAATAAAAATACATATACACAAACAGGAGAATATGGGAATCTAAGAACTAAAATATGTATCGGATAGGGACATCCAAATAGCTATTGCCTGATTTTTGATGTAGTACACTTGCATCTTTTCTTACAAATTGTGAAACTACCAAAAGGTATCCTCTCACATTGGGGAAATTTGTGTTGGAATAGTTTGGTTCACTGTGAACAAAACATCACGAAAATATACTGTCCATATCCACAGCAAATTCTCTCCATGTGATCGGAGTTACATTGACCTAATGTAAACCATAGCTGAGTTATGCCCCCTTATCTTTATACGTGCATGACCTCTCTGTCGACGTTTGACGTCATAGTAGAAAATCGATTTTTGACATTTATTGCGGGTCATTTTTGATTTTGTGAGTATGACGTTATGCATTAGCACATACATCCATTTCATATACACTTATGTCGTTCAGATATCAAGCTGTATTTTCTTCGCTGACACTTCCCGTAAAGATGCCAAATTAAAAAAATCGTAGCAGAGTGCTTTTATTGGTGCATGATAAAAAACTGAGAAATTTACTGTTTTTGAAGACCCACAAAAGTTTTTGACAACTTTTAGCAGTGTCTATTTCTCAAACCCCTGAGGTAGCCGCAATTATATTTATACCAACGGATAGGAAATCAAATATCCTACATGTCTGTGCAATTTCATAGCCGTACGCAGATCCAGGACCACGCGAGCGCAAATCTCGCACAACGTTCACTTTTCAAACTTTATGAAAATGTGCGCCTGAAAAAAAACTCGGCATCCAGGGGGTTAAGTGGGGAGCAGAGAATGCTATAATTATTGCGTTCGTAGGAACCATGCACACGAAGACTCGTTACAAGAACTTGAAAAGAACTCTTTGAAAAAAAACCCAATCATTTCATATTTTAACTGAATTTACTGTGCGTGGGCGTTACAGAAAATGCTGTATCTCGTTAAATACATTTAAGGATTGATTGTGTGCACATTGGTTTTTAGTTTCATACTTCAATGCAACGAAAGAAATACACAGTCAATCATTATAATTATATTCAGCAACAAATACTATACCCTTTCAACAATATTTTCTTTAAACATAATCAAATTCATCGAAACAGATATCATTGTTACCACCGATTAACATTTTCGGTGTAAGAATTCGGTAATGGCGTGACATGACTCAGGTGACTCATCTACATAAAATGACAAGCCTACCAAACCATTAGCCAATCAGCATAGAGCACCCCCAAACAGCTGTTAATTAGGAGATAAACATCATGTGTTGGCCATTTTCCGGGTGTTATTGAGTATTTGAAGCACGGGAATATTTCATTTGAAATGGTTTCAAATGAAATATTCCCGTGCTTCAAATACTCAATAACGTCAGCCGGAGGTTTCAAATGAAATATTCCCGTGCTTCAAATACTCAATAACACCCGGTGACGCCGGAGGTTTCAAATGAAATATTCCCGTGCTTCAAATACTCAATAACACCCGGAAAATGACGCCGGAGGTTTCAAATGAAATATTCCCGTGCTTCAAATACTCAATAACACCCGGAAAATGGCCAACACATGATGTTTATCGACATTGTAAACACAAAAGTAAACCAAAGGGTTTTATTGTCTGCACTCGTTTACATCGAATACGGATACAGCAGTGAAGTGTCATCAGCTGGCCGTTTCAGCTGGTTCCCATGGTAGCATCCGGAGCTGCTCATTTGTGACGTCATTCTAACTTTACGTCACAATATGATTTGAATGACGTCACCACTGTTGATGACACAACAAAACAATTGTTTAAGTGTCAATACGCGGTGAATAGTCTTTCAGTTTCGGGGAATCTAATGCCATTTAATCATGTTTTTCAACCAATCAGATTACAGAACACAGTAACATTTGGTTTACAATCAACCAAGCTAACATCGGTCGGCGAATCAGAGTGGAACAACTCAATGTGACGCGTCCCGGTATCGGAAAAGTTTCAAGTTCAAACGATTGAATTACTACCTGCGAACTGAAAGAGACAGTTTGAAAAGTGAGAATTGGAAATGAAGCCCAATGATAAGAAGTTAGTGGAACTGAGATTGTAGTATTTGCGCAAGCAGAAAGAGGATGTGATGTGACTGGGATTGCGATGCCATGAACTGATGTTCCAACGTGCGCATGCTCTTGTCGAGGCGTTGGAACGTTATTAACGTTCACGGATAATTTTGAGTTGTTTGTTTATGTTAACCACAATGTATCACTTCAATGTTTACCCAAAGTTCAGTAAGGTACCCGAGTACAAGGGAATTCCCTCGCTGTGTAAGGGTATTCCCCGACATTCCTCAGGTCCGAAAGTAGTCCGGTTCGGTGGGCGTGGCTTATTTTTTTTCAGATTCATTGGGAAATGAACTCAAAAGAAATGTTCCCAGTTAACCAATCAGATTGCCAGAATTTTAATGAACACAATAAAAATTTAATTATTAAGTCTTAACTTAATATTTGGTGAGCTGACCCTTCATTTTCAATACTTTACGTATTCGTAGTGGGATGCTGTCATACAAAGAGTGCATGTAGTTAACTGATAGAGTACTCCAGATATGACGAATTTCTGTCATGAGCTGTTCTTTGCTGGTGATGGTTGCGGCAACGCTCTGTAGATCTCTTTTGAGGCAGAGCCAAATATTTTCGATAACATTTAAATCTGGAGACATGTGGGGGCCATGTGGTACCATTTTTATGATTTTCTTGTTTATAATTTTCTACTACACGGGTCCGATGCACGGGTACATTGTCATCCATGAATACATAATCTTCATTTGGGATATGTCACACAACAACCGGCCAAAGATTGTTTTCTAATATGTCTATGTATTTGGCAGCATTTATATTACCTTCTACAGGGGTGATCGTTTCCACACCATGATAGGTTATACAAGCCCAGATCATCAAACTAACCTTACGCTGTCAGGGACGGCACACACACTCGGGCTTGTTGACTTCATCTCCCTTTCTCCAAACGTATACACGTTTGTCAGCTCCAATTACAACCGGACTTTCGTCAGAAAATACAAACTTTAAGTTTTTCAGGTTTTGATTAACAGTCCATGACCTCCTTTCACGACACCACAATCGCCTCTTTTTCAAGTTGACCTGGCGAATTGCGACTTGTTTCTTCGCAACTCGTCGTCTGTAACCTTCAAATGTTAATTTTCAGAAAGGTTTGTCCCTGTTCTCATTAAATTTGACCGTAATTTCATTCAAAGTCGCACGTCGATTATGTTTTACACACCTGTTCAAAAACGTCTGGTCCCGAACACTGAAAGATTTCTTTCGTCCGCTTCGAGAAATGTTTTCTACTGACCCAGTTGCTACATATTTTTCACAAACACTTTTCACTGTAGACCATGATATATTCAATATCTCTGAAATTTTGGATACTCTAAAATCTTCATTTAGTAATTTTATGATGATGTGTTTTTGTCTCAGTACTCATTTTCTTAGATTTTCGACCCATTTTGGCGACTGCCAACAAACCCGGAAACAATGTAGCAGACGACAACCTAAACACATGTCACGTGAGGGCCACGTGATGAGCTTTCTATAAATACCCAATATCCAAAAGTTGACACACGTGGCTTGGATACAGCGCGATCCGAAGAACACGGATATTATGTGAGTGACGTCGCCATAACCAAAATCACGAATACTTATGACCAAGGACTTTAGTTTGGTTAACTAACTTTACAACATAAAGTCAGTTACTTTCAGAATCCAATTCACTGCTGCTGCTCGCTGTCTGAAAGTCCGAATGGGAAACATTTAAAAAATATATAGCTTCTTGTTAAAGAAAGTTAGGACATTGCTGACAATTTCTCGACACTGAGATGTCAATCGGCGATCTTGTCTCGGCTGTTCGGACATGTTGACAATCACCTGACAAAAGCGCACCCCTTCACAATAATAGACCCAACCACTTGTGACACGGTCACGCAATGCATTAGTATTCACGTAATCAGGTCGAGCTGAACAACCTTTATCTAGCCTCATGCAAGAATGTCGAATTTTGATTGGTCCACGTGACTCTGATAAAATACCATGTACATCCATCACGATCCGGAGCGGGAGTATAAAAAGTCGTGTACTCCCGCTGCGAAAGTCATATCACCCCGCTACACCTCGGTGACGACGCGAAGTGAGAAAAGCGTGCATCGACAAGCCTTTAGTAACGTGAGGTCAAACGATCAGCTGGTGTCAACATGGCAGCAAGTCGATTCGATGCATGTTGTTTTGTTTTGATTTAGTGAAAACATCCAGCTAGATAAATGCGTTATCTACTGTCTCGGGAAATACGGGGTTTTATCAGGCTCCGGCTCGGGGAATACAACCTTACTCAGGACTGATAAAACCCCGTATTTCCCTCGACACGATGTGATAACTTACAGTATATTCCAACATATTCCAACCCGTGAATATTGGATTTCAATAACCCCATGCTTCCCGTAAGAGCCGACTTACTAGATCGTGTGGTCAGCCTTGCCGGCTTCGTTGACAAATATTGTATACATACTGCTCTTGTTGCTGATCACTGGATTGTCTGGTCCAGAGTCATTATTTACAGAATGCCTCCATATACTTGTTATGTTACTGTGTGCGGCATTAAGCAACGAATAAACACACGTATTTTTAACAAAAGAAGTGGTCGGCCAAAAAGAACCAGTTTGTTGTATGTGTTTGTTCATTGTTTGTGTTAGGTCATCGTATGTGTTAAGTCATTGTATCTGTTCGTTCATTGTATATGTTAGTTCATTGTATGTGTTATTTCGTTGTATGTGTTAGTTCGTCGTATGTGTTAGTTCGTTATAAGGGTACTCGTTATGTACGTTGTCTACTCCAGTCATATGTTGAAGTAGTTACACACAAATGGGGACCCGTGAAGGTCCTGTGGTAGAATAGGCCCTCAGCAACCCATGCTTGCCATAAAAGGCGACTATGCGCTTGTCGTAAGAGGCGACTAACGGGATGGGGTTGACTTGGTTGACACATATCATCGTTTCCCAATTGCGCAGATCGATTCTCATGCTGTCGATCACAAGAGTGTCTGGTCCAGACTCGATTATTTACAGACAGCCGCCATATGGATGGAATATTGCCGAATGCGGCGTAAAACTAAACTCACTCACTATTCCTTCCAGGCAAAACATTTGTACAACAAATTTTAAACCTAATTCTTTTCAGATAAATATACTGCACGGCAAAATCCTGGACGACCGAAGTAAACAGTAAACGTCTCTCATACCTCCAAAAGGATTGGCTCAAAGTATTTACTGTAAATATAGCTTTTCATGCGACGTAATTTATGTACCACAATTCAGGTGACACTTTAATAAATACTTGTGTGCTTGTCTGTCCGTTCAGGAAAGCAATCGAGCGATTACGCCAGCCAATCATGTTTTGTCTCTTTCCCGTAAGTGTGCACACCGTCCTTCTTGTGTCCCGGATCCAGCATGTCTTGACCCTGTCTATGAATTCATGTCGACAGCTCGACGATGGAGTATTCATGTGACGAATATACCATGAATCCCTTGGCTTGAGTACATCGAAAGGAGTGAGTGGGTGTGTGGGTGCCTGAGAGTGGTGAAACACCGCCGAAGGCCCGCGGGATAGTCTCGACCCCAAGCGAAAGGATTTTTCTCCTCCTACACACAAAAAAAATCGACGACAGCGTGCGCAGGAAGGACCCACGTTTAACAAGCAGACAAAACATCACCATTTCATTCACCCTATCCCTACTGTTTGCTTTTTAACCAAACCCATGGGCTTCAATCTGCAATGAGTTGAAATGAAAACTCGGGAAAACATATAAGTACATACTTTTTATTTGTTTCCACCATATTCTAAAGTTAAGTCGGTCGGTTAAAATTAAGCAATAGCACGCGAATGGGTGATTGAGTATGGTTTTACGCCGCTCTTAGCAATATTCCAGCAACATAACGGTGGGGAACACCAGATATGGGCATTGTACCCATGTGGGGAATCGAACCCGGGCCGACGGCGTGACGAGCGAGCGCTTTCACCACTGGGCTACTCCACCGCCCAGAAATAGTATGCAAGAACGTTGATTTGTTCGCATCTACATCAAAGAACACAGGAACATCGTAACGGAATCTGCTTTAGTTTGCCTGGGATATTTCTACATGGAAAAAAGAAAAGACCAGTCTTAAGAAACTCTTTTGTTCTGTCTCCAGGAAATAGAATATACAGCAAAATCATTTGTTGTTAAATTCGCAGATTGTCGAACAAGACGACTGTTTTCATTTCAATCAAAAGCAACAGAGGATGTAAGGAATGAGTTAAAATGCTTTCAGCCACACAGTGTCAAAGTTAAGCACATTCGTTATTAACAGGTTTGTTTACTATTCAGTATGGCAGCGAAAATTGAATTAAATGTCAAGTATGTAGAATGTTAATAACTAACGCCTAACTTTCTTTAGACTAACGCTTCGTCTCTGAATATATGTATCATATCTGATTGTTTGCTGTTTCCAATGTTCCAGGTTTATCGAGTCAATCCAGTCATCAACAGCATGAGCATCGATCTGGGATACGGTGAATACTGGGATACGGCGAATACTGGGATACGGCGAATACTGGGATACGGTGAATACTGGGATACGGCGAATACTGGGATACGGTGGATGCTGAGATACGGTGACGTGCCAACCTGACCACCTGATCCTGTGTGTCGGCTCTTACAACAAGCTTTGGTTCCTGAAGACCAGTTCTGACGCTGATCTTCATTGGTCACCTCTTAAAACAAACATGTGTTACTGAGGACCAATTCTAACCCTGATCTTCACGGTTCACCTCTTAAAACAAACATGTGTTACTGAGGACCAATTCTAACCCTGATCTTCACGGTTCACCTCTTAAAACAAACATGTGTTACTGAGGACCAATTCTAACCCTGATCTTCACGGGTCACCTCTTAAAACAAACACGTGTTACTGAGGGCCAATTCTAACCCTGATCTTCACGGGTCACCTCTTAAAACAAACATGTGTTACTGAGGACCAATTCTAACCCTGATCTTCACGGGTCACCTCTTAAAACAAACACGTGTTACTGAGGGCCAATTCTAACCCTGATCTTCACGGGTCACCTCTTAAAACAAACATGTGTTACTGAGGACCAATTCTAACCCTGATCTTCACGGGTCACCTCTTAAAACAAACACGTGTTACTGAGGACCAATTCTAACCCTGATCTTCACGGATTTGGGAACAGACGTGAGAATTAGGCTAGCTATTCTCGAAACGTTCGTAGCCCTACGAACTTCTTAAGCCCATTTTTAACACATTAGCTACGATCAATGTTAAGAATTCTTAGGGCTACGAACATTTCGAGAATAAGGGCCCTGGTGAACGAACAGTAATACCAGGTACATCACGACGTGTCAGCTTTGTATGGGAGGAAATCCAGGAGTAATGCAGTCCCAGACGTCAAATGTGGTAACATCACATGCACCTGCTGATGCTGACAAACCTGTAAAACATAATAGAGACCACTCGGGATTCGAACCCAAGTTCTGGCGTTGCCACTTTCTGCACAACGATGTGAATTCGTTTAGTCTACTTCCAGGCTTACTAGTGGTTGAATCGACGTCGATTACGTCAATGTCTCACATGGATACAATGTCAGACGCCCATTTCCGGTGTCCTTCACCTTGTTATTGCGGGAAAATGGCCAAAAGCGGCATAAAAACGCACTCATCAATTAGTTTCCTTCCGATATTGGACCTTCTCCGTGGTGTAGAGGTTAGAGGTCGAGGGTTCGATCCCCTGCCGCGTCATACCAAAAAGGACATTAAAACATGGTACTTGTCGGACCCTGTCTGGCGCTCGACATTAATGGATGAAAGATGGACTGGTCGGCTCGGAGTCAGTCTAATGTGTCCGAGTAGAATATTCATGCTTAAGTACGGCATGGTATCTCAGTGAACTAGCACTTTAAGACAAGCTTATGTCTGGGCTAGTACAAAACATACACACGCATACACGTCGTCATACGAGCGAAATACTTTGAACTATGATGTTAAGATCCATTTCAACAACATACATGTAGATCTCATTACAATGTTTAATTTCAAAAGAACATTACATACACACATTAAGTTCACGCAACAGATTGTTTTCAAGCACGTAGCATACAAGACATTTAGTAAGAGCAGATCTGTGAAGTCTCACTTGGGCAAACATCGGGATGAAATGTACATGGTTTATATGAAATGAACAACAATATAACTGACATGAAGCGCAGTGTCCATTGTGGAGGCAACAACGGACGATGTAATTCGTGACTCTCACTCGTGCAATACACAATGAAACACGAATGATGAAAACAATTACGAGGATGCACAGCAAATTCCCGTGAGAAGATCAAGTATGTTTATTCTGCAACCTTTGCTGTTTGTTGTTGGGTTGTACAAAGAAAATACACATCCACCGTCTTTTTAATGTTGGCGACTTCGGAGTACCGTAATTCCAAGCAAAAGAGCACTTGTGGTAATTTTACGATCTGTTACGCATTTTGTGTAAACTGTTGTTATTTATACGGGGTAAGTATTTTAATTATTAGGTTGGGGATATTCGCCTTTGAGGGTCAATGGAACGCGAGATATGTGGGGCCTAGATGAAGAATTAAAATATTTTATCTATTCTAATTTTAAATGGCATGTTAAATATATATGGAAAAGGAATACATTAACGCTCATACCAGAAGCAGTAAGTGTGCGTGTCTGAGTGCGTGTGCGTGTGCGCCTGCGCGCATGCGTCGTGCGCTTCTCACTCAGTAAATCAACAAATCTTGCACAATGAGTACATGATTGGCCCTGCCATGTCGATTGTGGAAAATATCGCAAATTATCATACATGGAAATACACAAAGTACAAAAAATGCATGATATATACAATAAGGGTTATTGTTTGGCTACGTCAGTCACCGAGATATACGTCACTGTTTCTAAGGATAGGGTTTGAGCAACTCAAAGGTAAAACAATCTCAAAGGCAATATATTGTCACAATAGAATCCTAATGGAAGTTCACAAACACGATCACAGGATCATGTCACTACTAAGGAAAGCAACTCTTCAGAATGAATTCTGGCACCTCAGAGGACTGGGGCACATAGTGCAGGACATCGAGAGGTCAACTCACATTTACGACAGTATCTAGGAAATGTTATGTATGTAGCCTCCCACTACATAAGCCATATGCATCAGGGCGTCAGGGCGTCAAGGTGTCAAGTGAGTGAGTGTGTTGGATGCTATGCCGCGTTTAGCGACATTCCAGCAACATCACGGCGGGGGACACCAGAAATGGGCTTCACACATTGCACCCATGCTGGGAATCGAACCTGGGTCTTCGGCGTTAAGAAGGGTTATATAAACTTTAAACTTCCTTTATTCATCCACTTCCGCTTTTTGTGTTGCGCTATTTGTTTCCATGAGTATATTTTGAGGGGATGCTAATGACCATTTGACGCCTGTCAGTCTAAGTGTTCACTGTACACTCCTGTTTACCTATTGCACATTTTTCACAATGATTATATGATATAAAAAAGTCACTTTTAAGGTAAATGCAGTTAGAATTCCATGTGGCCTTGGCTGACCTATTGACCTTGAACTTCTATTTCAGGGTCATCTTTATATGAACTTATGACCTCCATTGCAGTGCCTTCTTCGTGGAGTTCCCCGTTCTGCCTGCTCTCTGAAAGAGAACCATTGTTTTTATACTGGCGATACCGATACTGTCTTCTGATTACCATGCAAATCTTTTTTCGGAACTTGATAAAAAGAGCACAGCACGTAAGTAACAGGCTTGTGATGACTGCAGCCACTGCAGCGACCTTGACTCGACTCAGAACGTCATGGGTATAAGGTTTAGCAATGTCACAGTTGAAGGTTGAATTGGAAAGCGAGAATATATTTTTCCCTCTGTATGAATCCGGCGCTGTGCAGGAAAGATTAGCCGCATATGATTTTGTGATGGGATTATTGGCGTTCTTCAGAGTTGTAAACATCCACACAATATTACAGTCACAGAGCAGTTGGTTATTTCTCATATCAACAGTCGCATTTTTATCCCATGGAACCATATTTCGATAAAATGTGTGAATGGAATTGGAACTTAAATCAAGAACCGTCAGAGCGCCCCCGGTGGGAAAAGCCCTCTGTCCAATCGCCGTAAGAGCTTTATTGTTTCGTATGATCACTTCCGTTAAATTCGACATAAATTCAAATGTTCCATTTTCAATGGTTGTTAAGTACCTTGAGGATGTGACAGTAAGTTTCTGAAGACTTCTCAACCCAGAAAAAGAGCCCCTCCTAAAAATTTTGAATTTATTTTTACTGATGTCTAGTATTTCAAGACTTGTGAGACTTTGAAAGGCCGGAGTTGGGACTTCGTTCAAATCTGTTCCTTTAATAGAGAGTTCCACTAAAGAAGTCCCAGAACCTGCCTTCAGCACGGCAAACGCTGATGGTTCTAAGCTTGCCAGATGGTTTCCATTCAAGCTCAAAAACTTTAGATTCCGAAGACCTGCAAATGCGAATCTGGGAATGGTTTTCAACCTATTGTCATCCAACACAAGTCGGGTAACGGATGTCAGTTTTGAGAGAGCGGTTGTAGGATACACTTGAAGAAGGTTTCGTGTTAAATTCAAAACTTTCAAAGACTCCAAGCCATCGAAAGCGTCGTCTTCGATTAATGAAATATTATTTTTCATCAAATCTAACTGCTGCAGGTTTTTCAAGTCTCTGAAAGCCCCGTTGGGCAAGGTCTTCAGGACATTGTAACCAAGGTCTAAAGTCTTGAGCGCCCGGAGGCCTCGAAAGGTCTCGTTGGTCAATTTTGCCAGATAATTCCGACGAAGAATCAGATTGTCCAGATTCTCTATGCCACTGAAAGCCCCATCACTGATCCGGCTGATGTTGTTAGATGCAACATCAACTCTTTCGAGTGCTGGGTAGGATTTAAGTTCAACGCCTATCTGCTTTATCCGGTTGCCAGAAACAAGCAACCTCTCGATCGTATCGGCAAGAGGGAGTGTGGAAGGAAGTGACGTCAGGTTGCTATGACGACAGTCTATAATGGTGGCGGAGCAGGTACAGCCGTGTGGACAATCGCCTTCGCCTGACGACACACTATGCGCTGTGAACAGAACGATGACGAGCGTTATCCCCCAGATGTGACGACAAGGGGACGATACCATCGTCACTGGATGAATCTAGAAAAAAAAAGAATGAATTATTTTTAAAAGAGTAAAATTAGCAACGTGTTACAAAAACATGCTATTTCTTTTTGTTTTGTTGATTCCTTCACGCCGCAAAAGTATTGCTGTATGGAGGCGGTCTATAAATGCATGTAATCGAGTCCGAACCACATAATCCAGTGACCAACAGCATGAGCATCAGTCCACACAAATGGGATACAATGACATGTGTCAACCAAGTCAGCGAGCCTGACCACCCGATCCCGTTAGTCGTCTCTTACGACAAGCATGGGTTAATGAAGATCAATTCCAACAACAGGGCACTACGATCGCTTTAATTTAGCGCTAAGGCTGCTTTGTTGCACAGCGGCACGTAGTTTCTTCTGTACGCACAACATGTCTCACGTACACGTACACGCACACACACACACGTACACGCACACGTACACACACATATGTGTATATCACCTTTTATCAACCGACACAAAAGTGAACACAACCAACATTTGCGAATATGCAACATTGGTTCACGATTATAGCTACGCTTTGAAACTGGTGTTGTTTATCTCTCCACAAACTATATTCAGAATATATCATATGTACCTTTAAATAGTGACACAGCCGATTATCCCTATCATAAGTTGAATGGTACATTTTACTCTTTCATGACAGCACTGTGCCCGAAGGTCGTTAAGCGCGTGACGTTTATGTGTTGAAAGTAAACCTTTTTACGACACACATTTGAATAACTGTCATCACAGCCCCATTAAAAATACATAATAACAACAGCACCACCTGACTCCCACGGGTAACCGGGCCATTCTGTCCCATTCATGAGCCCCGATTGAGGAGAGACTCGTTATGGATGCTAATTTAAATGTTCTCTCCAAACCTTGGACGAGAGAGGGAGAGAGCAAGGCAGTCATGAGCCCAAAATCGGGATTTCAGTTTCGAATTCAGGTCGCGTTTTGACGATTATATATCATCACAGATGTCGAGCCTCGTGTCACTATTCACTCTGACATTGCTGCTCCTCGCGCAGACGTGGACTCAGTAACACAGTTTCTAATATGACAGCTGCCACGTATAACACGAAAAGGGGTAACACTAGTACTGAACCTTGGCTACGCCCCACGCAGGAGACAGTGCACACGTATTGAAATAAAGCTCTTTTGGCCCGCTACATGTTACTGTCAGTGAAGGTGACATGTCCATGGTAGGTTTATTGGTTTAGAATCGGAGACGTAATCCAGTACTTACCCAGGGAAAGTGTTTATACTCAACGTCAGAAAAAACGCAACGCAATGTTTATGTGTGTATGAAATGGATTTTAAATGAGTGATAATACATTTATAGTTGGAATCAGTGGGGTTATTTTGGTTTCGTGCGGATATCAGCAATATTCCAGGAACATCGCCCAAGTGGCATTGTACCCCTGCTGGGTTCCGAACCTGTGTACACTAAGTGCTAAGCGAGCGTTTTAAACGCTCGACTAACCCATGACAAACACACCCCCAAACATGCCCCCCCCTCCCCTCCCTCTTTTTCTTTCCACGTCCCCCGTCCACCTCCCTCCCCACCTCTCCCCATTTCTTCCCCCTCACCCCTCCAATTAACTAGTTGCTGTAGCTGTTGTTAACCCCAGCACTGAACAGTATTTCAGCTATTTTCCCGCAGCCTGTTAATACAAAAAGACAATCCATTGATCAACAGCATGAGCACCGATCTACGCAATTGTCAGCAAGCCTGTTAGGTTCCACTACACTATATCAATATCACATGCTGCCCGAGCGAGGACCGTATGGAAACAACTCAAACGGACAGAGGCCTCTGACAGCTGTGATTGGATGACATAGTGTAAGATATGTATGTGTTTTAAAAGCACATTCACCCTGTTATTAAAACTGACCACAATTTTAAGTATTTAGTGCTGTCATTTTTATCACCATGGGTTATGCTTATGTGTGTACATATATTTTGAAGTAGGTGACATTCGGTGCGGAGCTGGGGGTTGATGTGTTCCGCTTCCTGTGCTTGGCAAATGTGCCGGACAAGTTGGCCACAACTTGTGTTTTATTGTAGCTGAGACTGTGCCCATGTGTACATGGAATGGCTGTTGACAGCCTGGATATTTTTTTTAAAAAATATAAGGTTACTATAGAAGTCTATGGGAAAACATTTGGTGTTGTGTAACCTGTTATATTAGCCAAAAGGAGCCATTTCAAACATATATACTCAACCAACAAAGTTAAGGACTATTATAATGTTCAATATTCAAGTAAGATATTACCCGTGAAAGTCCGAGGGTAGACTAGGCCTTCAGCAACCCATGTAAGCTTGTCGTAAGAGGTGACTGACGGGATCGGGTGATCAGATTCGCTGACTTGGTTGACACATGTCATCGGTTCCCAATTGCGCAGATCGATGCTCATGCTGTTGATCACTGGATTGTCTGGTCCAGACTGGATTATTTACAGACTGCCGCATTATAGCTGGAATAACTAAACTCACTCACTCACTCAAGCACGATATGGATCATGTTATGAAGTATTTTCATTTTTAACATTGAAAATGTGGGTGTTCCTTTACTTTTCTTTGTTGAGCATACATTTTACTTTCAAAAGTCTCCTTCAACAAAAAAAATTCAGATCCGTAATGGTTCAATGTCCCAATTCCGCAAATGCTTTCTAATGGGTTTTTACAAAGTCGTAAAGCTTATGTGTGTACCTTCTCGCTTGACAGCACTAAACAACAATTGTCCCACCACTTTACCTGTCAACGTTCTTTGTGACTCTGTTATGTTTGTTGGGTAATGCTGTAACTCGCGACTATCAGAGCAGGTGACAGGCTATTTTATATTCAAACACGTCTGATTGTATTACCTATGTAGAAGAAAGCCCCGTAGATATGCGTGCAGATACTGCATTGTCTATATCATTGAATGTAGGTCATTGTCTGACCTACTTGAACACGGTTGAAATACATAAATATCGCTTCGCTTGATACTCGGCTCTCCTAAAAGTGGGCCATTTTGTTTGTGATTTAATATCCACTCAAAAATACTCCAGAGGCCTAAATAGTATGTGCGAGACAACCCAGTGACTGACGTTATGAACATCGATTTATGTCACTGACATACGTTGTCCACTTGATCATGTTAGTCGCCTGTTATGGCACGCAAGGTATACTGAAGATCAGTTCTAACCCGTGGCTTCAAGTCACAAATCACAAATATTTTCGCAAAACTGTAGCAAATATCACGTAGGTATTGTTTCAATCCGATGTTAGCAATTTTCTAGCAATTGCAATACATCGACATAAGACACACAAAGAGGGTGAGTGAGTGAGTGAGTTTAGTTTTACGTCGCACTTAGCAATATTCCAGCTATATGGCGACGGTCTGTAAATAATCGCGTCTGAACCAGACAATCCAGTGATCAACAACATGAGCATCGATCTGCGCAATGGGGAACCGATGACATGTGTCAACCAAGTCAGCTAGTCTGACACAAAGAGGAACAATTTACGAGATGGTACATTAATATAGCGACGAATTCGAGACTTCAGAGAAAATCGTAGGATAAAGAAAATTCAGCGAAACACTGATCAGGCACAGCCACCGATAGAGTGAGTAAAGTTTTATGCCGTGTAATGTAATATTCCAACTATAGGGATCGGGTGGCCAGGCTCGCTAACTTGGTCAGTACATGTCATGGTGTTCCATTTACGAGGAACGATGTTCATGATGTTGATCACTGGATTGTCTTGTCCATCCTCGATTGTTTACAGACCATACAGATGGAATATTGCTGACTGAGGTGTGAAACACTCAACCAACCACTTCACACAAAGTAGAGAATCAAACCTCGACCTTCCGCATGACGAGGGAACGTTTTAACCTCTATGCTACCATGTTACCCCTCACGAACAATAAATCATACACCGGCACTGTTGTGACCACACAATCCACAGACAAAACCATCATCAGGAAACCATGCGCTCCATAAGTACCTTCACCTAAGACACCTTTGAATACTCACTGTGCGTGGCCCAGTGGCCCCCGAAAAGAATTAACTCATTTTCCCGAATGTTTTCAGTGTAAAAAGCGCAAATAACGAGTACAAATACGACCACTGTCCTTATTACACGATAGTACTTGCATAGAGACGAGGTTATTACTACCATTCAACGCAAGCCACTCGAGCTCCTCGCAGTGTTTGACATTCTACTTACATGCACTGTTAGGATAATAGGTTAACCTCTTAGCGGGTGAACCTCGATCACGGCACAATGTGACGGCCATGCGTTGTGTTCGGCGTTCCGTGTAATGCGACACTTATACAACTCGCGGAATCCAGGTGAAAGTAACAGGCCGTAATGTCTGTCTATCTATCTATCTCTATCTATATACATATACTTAACACCTATACGGTAGCCGACGTGAGCCCCATACGCAAGGTAGAAGATGGCGATGGTGCGACGTTCTGTTTTAACGTCAACGGCATATTTGGTACTGATTAAAAGGACGGTGGTATCATTATGCAATAAGCTTAACAGGATATATATTTCGGTATATCAACCTCAGTAACAGAAAAAAACGTCGAGTCCAAAAATGTCAAAGGAATTACACTTTAGTGTTTAAAGTTACAATTTTGAGTGAGTGACTGAATATGGGTTTACACCATTTACGCCATATTTCAGCTGTTGGGGGCACCGGAAATGGGCTTCGCAGTTTGTACCCATGTGGGGAATGGAACCAGGGTCTTCGGCGTGACGAGCGAACGCTTTAACCAATAGGCTATCCCACCGCCCCTACAGTTTTGAAGTCTGTTGGAAGTGGTTTATATTGAAATAGATGTTTAATTTTCGGCATGTTGAAAATGCGAAAACTGTCCATAATGGATGGGGGTTATTTTGCATCTCTATATAGAGCAGTGCCCCGTTTCACAAAACTCTCGTAAGCCTAAGATCTCGTAAGTTTTCTCGTAGCCATTGTACCAGCTATACTGTAACACAGGAGCTACGGATGCTACGAGAAAACTTACGAGATCTTAGGCTTACGAGAGTTTTGTGAAACGGGCCCCAGGTTGTGCTGATCTTTTCGTATACATTCACGACAGGAAGTTCTTCTTGACTTCTTCTTTCAATTTGCTCCACGTGAGGAGAATAACGTCGCTTCACGTGACGTGAGTGACGTTTTCTCACTTGACGTGAGTGATGTTGCTTCAGGTGACGTGAGAGACATTTCGTCACGTGACGCGAATAATGTTGCTTCGCTTGACGTGAGTGATGTTGCTTCAAGAGACATGAGTGACGTTTCGCCACGTGACGTGAATAATGTTGCTTTACATAACGTGAGTGATGTTGCCGCACGTGACGGGAGTAACGTTTCTCCACGTGACATGAGTGATGTTGCTTCAAGAGACGTGAATGATGCTGCTTCACGTGACTTGAGTGACATTTCTTCAAGTGACCTGCGTGACGTTGCCTTCGTGGTGAGAGTCAGTGAAGTTGCTTTACGGTGCACCATGTCTCCAAGGCATTTTCAAGAGAAAGGATGCATTTCTTCGATGTGCATTAAGTATGGACGGTCCGGGTTTGAGTCTAAGCATGACAGAAAATGTCTGAAACCGATTCCTGGTTTCCTACGCCGTGCCGATACTACAGTAGTGCCATGTGCGGCGGCAAACTCGACTCATTCATTTAAAACAGTGGTACACTGTGACATTTTCGACTCTAACAGAAAAGGTTTCAAGTGAAGTTTAATTGCATATGTCTCAAGATAACTAAATCTAAGCGCTTATGACTTTGGGTGTTAATGTAACAGGGGCATTGTAAAGAAATAATATCTTGGGTGTTTCTCCGTAACAGAATATGGGAATGGAAAAGATACCACCAACGGGTCGAAGTGGTGAACCGAGAACTGTTTAATTCTTAACCCCCGGGACTCCTGTTTGAGGTTAGCGTACTATAATGAGGTTAGTCAGCGTAGCGAGAAGACTCTGGGAATCCTGGAGCGTCTGACAATCAAATGGAGTGCAGCTCAAGTGGTAAGAATATAGTATCTCATCGGGGCTGACCCACTTCCAATCTGTGGCCTTGCTCCTTGTCATTCAAGATAATCCAAGCTATCCTGCCGGATAATTTCGTGATGTGAAGGCACTCTCTCCATGTGTCTTCGATCGAAACCATGGGAGAGGTGAGGTTTCCCGGGGAAGAAAGAGGATACAGAGTTATAATTTGTCCTGGGGGTGGGGTGGACGGGTAGGTCGGGTGAAATGAGGGTCATATGGATCTGAGAGTGTGGATGCAGGTAAAGAGACTAGTGAACAAAGGGGAAGGAATTCCCACGCACTAGGGGTGGGGAGTTCGTAGACGGGTGACGACTGGGTCGAAACTGAAGAGGATCCTGTTTAGTGATCCGTGACGAAAGTCGGCGGGAGGTGGTGGGTTATGTTATGTGCTGTACTGATATAAGAGATCTCAGAAGATGACGGATCCTTTTGAGAATATATTGTAACGTACGTACAGATTTAACATAGCAAGTTTTGATTCTCAAGTCAGCGACATTAATGACACTGAGTATTGTTTAACGTCGCATAATCCAACTTTGAGACTTTATGCAACAAGCTGAGTTTTTCCGATCGAATTTGACTCGCGTCCATGTGGTTCAAACGTGCTACAGCTTCATGTATGATACTGACATACGTTCGCATGATCACAGGTTCCTGATCACAGCAACCTGCGTCTAATGCAAAATACGCGAACTCAAATTCGACTCAATTCAGTACAACAGTATTCCACGTCACTAGCCTAATCTCGAAGTCTTCACTACAAAGGTGTTCATTTCTCTTGTGTGTGTGCGTCGTGACTACTCTACATGTCCGTTGTCACTACCGTCTGTCGGCGTCGTCACTGCCCTCTATGTACGTCGTCACTACCGTCTGTCGGCGTCGTCACTGCCCTCTATGTACGTCGTCACTACCGTCTGTCGGCGTCGTCACTGCCCTCTATGCACGTCGTCACTACCGTCTGTCGGCGTCATCACTGCCCTCTATGTACGCCGTCACTACCGTCTCTTGGCGTCGTCACTGCCCTCTATGTACGCCGTCACTACCGTCTGTCGGCGTCGTCACTGCCCTCTACGTACGTCGTCACTACCGTCTGTTGGCGTCGTCACTGCCCTCTATGTACGTCGTCACTACCGTCTGTCGGCGTCGTCACTGCCCTCTATGTACGTCGTCACTACCGTCTGTCGGCGTCGTCACTGCCCTCTATGTACGTCGTCACTACCGTCTGTCGGCGTCGTCACTGCCCTCTATGTACGCCGTCACTACCGTCTGTCGGCGTCGTCACTGCCCTCTATGTACGCCGTCACTACCGTCTCTTCGCGTCGTCACTGCCCTCTATGTACGCCGTCACTACCGTCTCTTGGCGTCGTCACTGCCCTCTATGTACGTCGTCACTACCGTCTGTCGGCGTCGTCACTGCCCTCTATGTACGCCGTCACTACCGTCTGTCGGCGTCGTCACTGCCCTCTATGTACGCCGTCACTACCGTCTCTTCGCGTCGTCACTGCCCTCTATGTACGCCGTCACTACCGTCTGTCGGCGTCGTCACTGCCCTCTATGTACGCCGTCACTACCGTCTGTCGGCGTCGTCACTGCCCTCTATGTACGCCGTCACTACCGTCTGTCGGCGTCGTCACTGCCCTCTATGTACGCCGTCACTACCGTCTGTCGGCGTCGTCACTGCCCTCTATGTACGCCGTCACTACCGTCTGTCGGCGTCGTCACTGCCCTCTACGTACGTCGTCACTACCGTCTGTCGGCGTCGTCACTGCCCTCTGTGTACGTCGTCACTACCGTCTGTCGGCGTCGTCACTGCCCTCTATGTACGCCGTCACTACCGTCTGTCGGCGTCGTCACTGCCCTCTGTGTACGTCGTCACTACCGTCTGTCGGCGTCGTCACTGCCCTCTATGTACGCCGTCACTACCGTCTGTCGGCGTCGTCACTGCCCTCTATGTACGCCGTCACTACCGTCTGTCGGCGTCGTCACTGCCCTCTACGTACGTCGTCACTACCGTCTGTTGGCGTCGTCACTGCCCTCTATATACGCCGTCACTCCTCTACGTCCACGTTGTCACCACTCGCTTTGCTTGCGTGATCATTACTTTGCGCTTGCTTCGTGACTTCTCTACATACAAACTGTCACTATTGTCACTACTCTTTATCTGAGCCGTCAGTGACCTTTGTCTGTGCCGTCACTACCCAATAACTAAGCTGTCACTACTCTAGACCTGCGCCGTCTCTATCCAATAGCTACGCGATCACTGTCTTATGTCTGCGTGATGACATCTTATCCTACGCGATCACTATCTTATATCTACGCTGTTACTACCCTATATCTACGCCGTCACTATCCAACAGCTACGCGATCACTACCCTACGTCTACGCCGTCACTACCCTGTATCCTCGTCGTCACTGTCCACTACTCCATCTCAGCGTTCTATGTCTCCGCCTTCACAACGCTGGTAGAGCATTGTCTCGCCTCTTCATGTCATCACAATGTACACTGTGTATACATCCTTATCGTATACGCTGTTTCTTCACAATACCTTACATACAGCTAATCTGATATAAGGTCGTTATCTTGAACAGATAAATCGTTATCGAATCATGTTACTACTCGAACACTCTTGACTCAATCCAGGTTAGAACTGATCTTCAATAACCCAAGCTTGTCGTAGGAAGCGACTAACGGGGTCGGATAGTCAAGCTCTCTGATCACTGGGTTGTCTGGTCCAGACCGCTGCCATATAGCTGAAATATTGTTGAGTGTGGCGTAAAACTAAATTCACTCGATCACTCAAGGGACAGCCAACGTTCTTAACAACGATTACACATCGTATACAAGATACCGCATTAAGGGCGTATAAGAATAGGTTGGTGCGCATAGCATACTATTAGAATGGTATGGCGTGGCACAGCTTAGTATTCTGACAAAGTATCAAACTGTTTCTTACGTCACACCTTTATGAAACTGGAAAAAAATCTACATCAGTAAAAGTATTGAAAAATGAAAGATATGAGATGGTGGAAAAAGCATTAGAACGCAAACCAGTGGTTAAGCGCATGTACCTGCAATACTTGACAAGTTACATGGTGGGTGCTTTCTTTCCTTTGTCAGATTTTTATTATATTTTATTATTTTGTCTGTTGTTGTTGTTGTTGTTGTTGTTGTTGTTGTTGTTGTTGTTGTTGTTGTTGTTGTTGTTGTTTTCTTTGTCACTCTTTGCCCTTGACATTCAATGTGGCAACGGATCCTAACCAATAGTAACTTAGGCGTGGATAGGGACCGGTCTTGTGTTGGTCATTTTATATGCCAAATATGGCAATCACCAGTAAGGGTAATAATTTGATTTACACCGGTTTCAGAAATATTCTAACAATATTACGGCAAGGGACACAAGAAATGAGCTTCACTCGTTGTACCCATGTGGGGAATCAAGGACGGGTGTGGCGTGACGAGCGAAGGCTCTAACCACTAGATTACCCCCACCGCCCACATAAATGAGGACAAAACAAATATTATACTATATGTCAAGGACGCAAGACAGTGCGGAGCACATGTAGATAGTCTTATTAAGATGCTGTGATCAGGGGAGATCAAAATACATCCACTTATTGCATAAATATTTTAGGCCTCAAGCTTCATGAGGGAACCAACGCGTGTGTCGTCATGGAAACGATGGGTAGACAAGGCCGAACTGGTTAAATTATACATTGTGTGTATCATGAGTTTGCTTTCTTGGGTTTGCTAATTAGACACTTGTACGACAGCGGTTTAACCAGACAATCCAGTGTTCAACAGCACCAGCATCGATCTGGAGGTGGTGGTAATGGTGGAGGTTTGCTTGGTTGGTATTGCTTTTTGGAGGGGGTTGGGTAGGGATGGGACACATCTTTGATTGTATGCATCTTATCTGCATCCCAAATCTCGTTATAGTGCCACAATGTGTATCACATCCACTCTTTGCGTGAACCTTCTGTATGATATATAATCACTACATTGTGCTGAATGTCAAGAAACTAAAACTCAGTTACCCAGGTAGCCAGTCTGGTACATCGAAGCTGTAAGAGCGTGAAAAACGTAACGACCCGCAAATAGTTAAGCCGCGTAATATTCACGGCTTATAAGGGCTATAATGTAGCCTTATTAGTGAGAATACATGATCTAGTTACGAGTAAGAGGCTCAGTTCGGGCTAATGACTTAAAGGGTTGGCCCGAATCATGATTACATATCACATTGTCATTGGCTTGACTGCAGCTGAAGCGAGTGTTAACGTAAGTCTAGCCGTAAGCGTTACGTTATCATGCTGTGGACGTTGAATGGTGGGTGACGGTTCGCTGAAGATGGTTGACAATAAAGTCACAATTGGGGATTAGTTGCGAGGATAATATTACGGGTGAGTTTAGAAAGGCTTGAGACACCCTGTGACATGAGTATAGTTGTAAAGATGCTATTACCTTTAACGCCGACACTAATAGGCGGAGATAACGTGATGCTGAAAGTCACGTGACTGTTCAGAAGATGAAAAACCGGACTACTACATCGGGATAAAACAAAACATTGTATGAACTGTCTTTAGAGGCAATACCGTTTATATGTGTATATTTCAGCACCAATAACATTATTCTGAAACATCTTTGTCTCCGTGGAGAACCGAGTCTTGTGTTTACGGTGTGAAGCGAGTTTTATACAGCATATCAATTTACTGTAAATGGAGATACGTGATAAGATTTTTCTCGCATATTTCATGGCCGGAAACCGTTTGTCATACCACTCGATTAGATGGGGTAGGGGTTATTTAGACGGGTGGGTCCAACTCATGACAAACAGACACCTTGAAATTGATATATGAGACAGGGGAAGGTCTATTCAGCGATGAGTCCCTGTGTTGAGAATGTATGTGTGTTAACTGCAGACGCGAGGTGACGTGGTTGTGGTGGATGAGCCGCTGGTGGGTGGTCTCAAGTTAGAGATGAGTGGTTCAGGGTTGGCAGGTGAAGGGAGATCATAAGCTCGGGTGGACTGCTGGTGGTGAGTGGTGCCCATAGAGAGATGAGTGGGTTGGCGGGTTGTTGTCCCAAACGACGGGTGGGTGTACTCTAGCGATGGGTGTCGGCCCGGTAATAACGGTCTGTTTAAAAGGGTGGGTGATTTTGGGTAGTCGGCGATGGAGATAAAGCGGCTGACAGGTCTCTAGCGAAGGCTTGTTATTGGATGCCTCTTGCGAGAGGTGGGTGGATGAACAGTGTGGGGTCTCCAGGCCGGTGGGTGGGCTAGGGTTGATAGACAGATAGTGAGATGTCTCCAGGTGGATCGATAGTGAGAGATCTTTAACAAGGGTGGGTGGACCATTAGAGTGGGTTTCCTGGCGAGGGTAGGTGGACCAGTAGTGTGAGGTCTTTACCGAGGGTGGGTGGACCGGTAGTGAGAGGTCTTTGTCCCGGGTGGTAGTGTGGGTTCTCTGGTGAGGGTGAGTGGACCGGTAGTGTGGGTTTGGTTTTTAATTTATGTATTGTTTTAAATATGTATCCATACGCAAATCACTGATTACAGCAATCATTCCGAACTGAAAATGAGATTTAGACGGTTACGTGATTGAACCGAATTACGCTTGACTATATGGAGTGGCATTATAGTGATGACGTAATTTCGAATGTATAAGTTGAATCTGACACGGTCTATGCCATTATTCCGGCAATATTGATGCCAGGAACACTATACATGGGGATAACTGACTTCCTGCCTTCGACATGTTTTAAAGATGATCATCGCGCGATACCCTGCGTCTGGAAGATCTACAATAACACGTGACCAAACTTCGATTTCTGTATGTGACACAGAATTATATTATAAATGCCCGTGTCGACATATCTACAGAAATAAAAAAAATGTCTGTGGTTTCTGTGATGATGATGACGACGGTGACGACGGTGACGACGGTGACGACGACGACGACGACGACGACGATGATGATGATGATGATGATGATGATGATGACTATTATTATCTCCAAGGCGTTACTACTTTAGTCATAACAGCGAGCACTGTTGATATACCAAGAATGTTTCCGGTGTGGCCAGGGTAATTGCGGTGTCTTGGACATGGACTGTATAAAGGAACAAGGACTAGAGGATTCTGGCAAGGCAAGGGGACGCAACTCCAGAAGTCATGATGTAAACCAAATGTTGATCACCATCATCACTATATTGCAAACAAATTTCCATGTGAGCATTCATGTTCGCAGTTACTATAGATAAATAAATAGATACATCAGATAACGGAAATACCGATTCTGTCAGATTTTGTCTTACATTCGTACACATTCAAACTGCGTGGATGATACCTTAACTAGAATATATGCTAGTGTTCTCACAATTCATCACCATCCGTCAACGTTTCAAGCCCTAAATATCGATCCAACGCTTTTCTTATCCAGCACCCCGTAATGACAATTGTGACGCTACAAGTTTCAATGGTACGCGCCACGAACACCTGGATACACATTTACCACTATCACACTTGTAAATCGATATTTCAGAGAGGAAATGCACACTTGAGTGGTCTCCTTTTCAAGGGTATTGTTCTACTGCATAATGCTGCATTAACGCTGATCAATGCGCTCCGATACAGTGCTGGTTAAAAAAAGTGACATAACAAGTGTTGAACGAGACTGGTCGATGTTTCTGCTGCACACAATTCAGTGTACATTCAGTGTACAGGAATATCGAAGATGGGGGGGGGGGGGGGGCAGTTTAACACATGGTCTTGACCTAGTTCAAAGCTTAGACTAACACGGGATTCATTTCCAGTTTATATCAGCCGGTTACTTAAAACATAAAATTGTGTCATTGGTGTAGCTGATATTTTTACGATGATATCCATTAAGGTTTTTTCAGAGAGCATGTTCAATTTGTACAGATTCGACTGCATTTAAGGGAAAGTTTGTTCTCTCGATGTCCTGGGAACTATTAATTCGAGTTATCCACTGATCGCGTCAGTCCGATTATTGGCATCGAGGGTTAAATCTGCACAGGGATTGGCAGAACAATGCGTTATTAATACCGAGACGTTACCTACCCGAATGAGTGAGTTTTGTTTTACTACGCTTTTAACAATATATATACTCTAGCAATAAACAATATATATACTCTAGCAATATCACGGCCGGGGACACCAGAAATGGTCTTCACACATTGTACCCACGCTGGGAATAGAACCCGGGCCTTCGGTGTGACGAGAGAACGCTTTAACCACTGGGCTACCCCACCTCCCCCTATACTTCAACATATGGGTCTATTTACCATAGCAATCGAAACACTGCGATGGTCGTAAGTCTGTGTTAAAGTATGAAAGTTAAGATCGCCTCAGCGCTACGGTCGCTTCGTAAACGATCGTCTTAAAGCAAACGTACCTCTGCGTGAATGACCACAAGTGATCCTAAAGCTACGACTACTCTAATTCCTCTGAAAGAAATGTAAAAATTGTAAGAATGTTTGAAAAAAGGGTAATTAAATACACGGCGACTTTCTATGACGCCTGTTATATACGCAGATATCGTTTTAGACTTTCACTGGCATATCCATTCATCTGACGCTTGCTTGGTGTCAAGGATTAAGTGATGCCATATTCCAGTTTACTCGGGTCCTGTCGGATTCAATCGGTTCAGCTCGAGTTATTCCGCTGACTACCGAATGAGCTTCAGTGTGAATACAATCGACTCTCTCTGATGAATCATTTTGCGATGACGTAAAAGGGCGTGTATTTAAACTTGCGGAGCATATAAACACTTTACATACTTTTTAAATGTATTTGAATTAGTTTTGAGCTCCGTTAATCCGGATATCAACTGGTTATACGTGTGTGACATCAAAGGGTCACACTGAGCATAGATTTGCTGTTTCCGCATCCTATAAATTTTTGATGACGTATAATGATGAACAAAATCTGTTAAATGTGGGTTGTCGTCCGACCCCGCACACAGCAATGTTCCAGCTATGCGGCGTCTGTCTGTTAATAAACGAGTATGGACCAGACAATCCAGTGATGTTTTAGCACTATTCCAGCGATATCAAGGCGAGGGACAACAGAAATGGACTCCCCACATAATATTGTACTCATGTGGGAATCGAACCCCGGGCTTCAACGTGTCAAGCGGACGCACCAACCATTAGGCTACCCTACCGCTCCTATCATGTTCTGAATAGGTACCATGAAGTACAGTGCGTAGTTTGATGGGTGAAAAGAGCAGTGTCTGTCAGCAGGAGAGTCAGTTCAGTATCTTAACAAACGTGGCCGTAGACATAAGGATAATATATTACCTTTGACAATAAAACTCGCGCAGATCCGGTAACTAGGACTGCGCCATATAACCGGTTTACCGATATTTGCATGTGCAGACATGAAAAAGATACGTATTACGATACATTGACCGAAAACCGGGATTTTGACATGCATTCGGAAAATTTCGTAGCATTTGAAAATCTTCGGATATTTCCGTTTTCATAACGAAAGTCAGAGCGCTAACTTACATTTCGTTGGTGTAACTGACATTTGTACATTTCTGTCATATCTTCGTGTTGAGCTTGAATCAAACACCATCCCGTACTTCATGCTTCGGGATCAGATTGATCGTGTAAATCCGACTGAGAATTAAATCCCGGTTGCATTAACTTAAGTGACAAAAATGTTCATTGGCAGATTCGGCAGCTTAAAGGAGGTGCCTATGAAGATCGTGTTTAGGACTGGTCTTTGTGAACCAGTGCTTGACGTAACAGGATCATAACGGGATCATAACAGGATCATATTTGGATCGGGTTCAGGATGGGGGTCATTCACATTGTTCATGTTTTTCCAAAAAAAATCACACACACACCCAATCCCTTTATGAAAGTTCCCTTTCATTTATATTGCAGTGATTAGCACGCGTCGAGGACCGAAGGTGAAACTGACAAAAGTACATTTCAGTTTCATCAAATGTCAACTGCACATGTGCCTGATTACAGTGAAATCCGCACAGCAGTAGGAAGGTGTATTGACGTGTCAGAGCACATGCAATATTGCTCATATCGATCAGTGCCAGCACAGGTGTTCGGTTACATAGTCAACTGTGTATAAGCATTTGTCGCATGGCGTGTATGTAAGTTAGCTTTCGTAATGCTTTTATAGGGCTGAGCTTTCAAAGGGACGTTTTTAATGTTCATTATGAATTCACAATATGCACAAGTCGCTTTTCAAACGCAATAACACCCTTCGTCCAATATAAAACTGGTCCGCATAGTTGCACCCTGAAAAGCAAATTGGTTACGCTTCGTTCATAAGTCGAGGAACCTGGTCTAAGCATATTCAGAATGTGACAGGGCTCGAGACGAGCAAAGGTTCACGTGCATGTGACACAGTTTAAAATTGATCTGCGGCAGATGCACGTGATGTTCGTGCATCCTGTATGAGGACGTAATTGCGACGCATCAGTAACTAATGACAGCGTGGTGACCTGTGTGTCGGTGGTTACGCAATGAGGGGATTGTTTACAAACACCGCACGAGGTCCCCGCGCCACCGAAACTTTCACCTTAAAACGAGGCAAGACGGGAACCAAGTGATAACATGCAAGTGATATATAAAATGTCACCTGTTTCATAACTGCGATGTTGCAAAACGGGTTGTGAATGAAATGGACATGTTTACAACGTGGACCCGGACCGGTTCAACTTGACCAATCCCCTACAATGCCCCCTTCACCTGTTCGACACTGCGCTACAACACGCCAGGCTGTGATCACTTGCAGCTTGACACATGTCAATCAAACACTGCCCTTGAAGTCGAAGTGATTGCAATAGACATCGGATTTATCTGCACTGAAATGCTTATCGTATAGACGAACGCTTGCCGCGGAAATCATCTTACCTGTGTTTGCTGCACACCTGTTAATGAGCTGAGCGCCCTCTGGTGACAAGAATGTGGGTTACCTGTCTGCTCGTTACCCGGGAGTGAGACCTCACCGATCTTACGTGGAGCTTGTGTCGTTGACTGGATCGTTTTCTGTGACTGGCTTTCGTCGCTTGCTGACTGTATCGGGTTCTCTCGAGCAAAGGGATATTAAATAGGCAATGCAGCTTCCAGAGCGACGGGTTTATGTTAATAAATGCTACTATGTTAAGAATTACTATTGGGACATTACCGATTCGTTGATGATGTTGTGATGTTTATAGTGATTGAGGGATTTGAAACAACACCTTTTGCAGGAGATAGAATTGAGTATGATGTTACACAACACGCACTTTTGACGTTATCAGTTATTATAATTATAATGATCACATTAAACTGCAATATTTTTTTATGATCGCAATAACAATTTGTTGTTCAACGCTGCACTGGACGTCTGTTCTTGTGTATTGTTTTACGCCGCACTAACTAATGTTACGATTAAATTACACAGTTCTTTATAAAATCGAACCCGGACCAGACAATCCAGTGAGCGAATGAGTTTAGTTTTACGCCGCTTTTAACATTATTCCAGCGATATCACGGCGGGGGACACCAGAAATAGGCTTCAAACATCTGTGCCCATGTGGGGAATCGAACGCGGGTCTTCGGCGTGACAAGTGAACGCCTTAACCATAAGACTACTCATCCCCCCCCCCCCCCCCCCAAGAGGACGAGGACGATGACGATGACGATGACGATGATGATGATGATGCACTAATGGACGTCGCCATCCACGAAAAGCTGGTTGAAACACCACGCCGATAAATTCCGATTCACATTCCACGCCGATATGTTTGAAACTGAATCGAGTTACAAATGCTTCTGTTTATGAAAAGCTACTGTATGGTGGGTGGTTTGACGTGATTTGTGGAATGCAAGAAAAACGAGAGTATTTACGTGGACATAAACATTTTACAACCTGCACATACTTGCAAGTCACTGATACAACATCCACCCAACCCCATTCGGAGCTTCCAAAAGAAAGAAAGTTTAAATGTCTGTGCCGATTTATACGTGTCAAGGGATGCACAGAGAGATGTGTCAAGGCTATCAGTCGCTAGACTTCCGCGGGGGCTGGGTGGGCAGGGCGGCTGACTTTGTGTAGTGAAGAATACTTGCCTGACTCTCAGAGTGTGAGTTCGAATCCCGATGAAATGCAATACAATGAAAGAATACGTGTATGTATTTTACAGAGAATGTGCTATCCCAAACACAACGCATGATACATCTGACCACTCTATATAAGACTTTTGTTTTTTTAACAATTAACGTTGAAGTTCGTAAATAACACATAAATCCTCGTCTATATGGCGCGGCTTCGAGAATGAAAAGGCTTCAAAGAGTCTGTTACTATCTACATCCCTAGGGAACATATTTTTAACATTTATAAGCCACGAAGTCCGTCAAGACTGTCGTTACGGCTTAAAGCAATATTCACTCACTTATCATGGGAGCGTGTAATCGGTTGCGTGTATTCTACACATCTTTCCTATTTGCATTTATCACCACTGTGAAGGTATTACAATACGATGTTATCATTATTTATCGTCATGTGCAACAAATATCTCCCTTGGTGCATAATTTGTCATAAGAATCCCCTAAATTTACATAGGCCATTACGAGACATTTCGAAACCGACATAATCGTGAGAAAATATGATATTTACAACCTCACGTTCACAGAAAATTTTAAATGTCAATATATAAAGATCGTAATATCTTTATTTCACCAGAGAATTTATGGTCTCTTTTTCCAACCGCTAACATAAACTCTTTTAAGGCTGCCAAACACGTGTGAAGCTAAGACTCGGGCAATTCCGTGATGTAATTGTCCTCTACGGAAACAGCCGAGGTTGGATGAGTCAGCCTCAATTAAACGAAGAGTAAGCTATCAGATTCAGGTTAGTGGTACAGGTTAACTTGGTGTCATGTACAAAGTGGTGCGAAATATACGCATGTTCTTAATGAACTTTAAACTTGTTTGACAGCTGTCTGTAACCGTCTCAATCTTTGGATAAACCGTCTGGGCTAAAGTTGATCTTCACAAACCCGAGTTTTTCGTAAGGGGAAGCGGACTGATTGCATGTAGTTTATAGTACTAACGAAGATCCGGTTTAGAACTGATCTTCAGTAACACTTGCTTGTCGTAGGAGTTGACTAACTAATAAAATTTAGATCGAGTGGTCAGGTCCGCTAACTTGGTTGACACGTGTCATTTGTATCCAAATTACGTAGATCCATGCTCATGCTGTTGGTCACTGGATTGTCTGATCCAGACTCGATTATTTACAGACCGCTACCATATAGCTGGAATATTGCTGACTAAAAGTCAACTCACTCACTCACTCACTCACTCACTATAGTTATTGTCCTGACCCTTACTCAATATGTGTTATATTCTGGAACTGCGAACTATTCAACTTGCCGTTTCCTCAGGTGGATGAACTGAATAAACGGTGAGGGTCCGGGTTAAAATTCATTTTTGGCAATATTGTTTGTGTGTTAAGATGTTACGACATCCTAATCAGTGTCAAGTCAGCATTTATACAACCCGTGAAGATCTGGTTTAGAATTGGTCTTTAGCAACCCAAGGTTGTCGTAAGAGGCGACTAACTGGATCGGGTGGTCAGGCTCGCTGATATGATTGATGCATACCAACGCATCCCACTTGCGTACAACGATGCTCATGATGTCAATCACTGGGTCATATACGTGGAACATTGCTGATTGCGGCGTAAAACAACAAACAGCAATACTGGAAACATGGATTTGTATCTTTAACGACAGTAAGTAGTACAGTAGTTAACGCGTCACCAGGTTCGAGTCTCACTATGCGACAACCTCCAAACTCATTGATATAAGGCATTTTACTCCCTGTTTGGAAACGGCGTGGTAGCCTAGTGGTTAAAGCGTTCGCTCGTCATGCCGCAGACCCGGGTTCAATTTCCCACATGGATACAATCTGCGAAACCAATTTCTGGTGTCCTGTGGATGTTCCGCGTTATTTCTGCAATACTGATAAAAGCGGAGTAAAATCCGTAACGGTAATGATATTATATCGACTTGAAACTTTTCGGGGAACCAGGCACCGAGCACTCGTTATAAATCGCCTCCGTATTCAGGCTGTTCCGGATCGACTCGAGTGAAGCCGAATGATTCCGGAAACCTTCGAGTTAATGTGTATTCGTGTGTTAGTCATTCATTTCGTTGTCTTCAAATCTGATGTCGTGTTACAAAATGACAGTGAAAGTTATCTTGGTTGAAAACTGGGTCAAAGTGCGGACATTCCATGACGCAAATCTATTGGTTTTTGTCACATATCTGGACACTTGTCGTTAATTTGCATAACACCTTGACAACACCATGGTTCCTTGACACATCTCTCACAGATAAATGATGACACGGTCATGTTATTTTTATGTTTTTTCATGTTATGAGCTATGCATTAACTCATATCGTGGAGAAATATATATTTTGACGGTGGTGTTGTCGTGGAATTGTAGAAATGAAATTTTCTCCCAAGAATCTCATATGCCATTAAGTAATGGGGGGATACTGGATTTACAGGGTTGATAAAATGCAAATGATGAAGCAAAGGAGGAAATAGATGATGAAGAGAAAATAAGGAAATGTGACAATTTATTCCATTCCTTTGGAAAGTTTCATCTGTATTGATGCATGTTACTTTTTCTTATATGCATTGACCTCCTACGCGTGCATGGGGTGTCATTATGAATCTTGACGTTTTTCAGACAGATCGATAAATGACTGTAGAACATTTTTTTTCCGATAATTTTCATGTATCTGTGCATGGTCAGGGTTTACAGGGTCACATCACACACTACTGGCTGAAAATTGTAAACCTGAAATTTCCGCGTCATACTCCAGTCATCAGGGATCACTGAACGAACAGCTTTGATGTGCATGAAATCCATGTGGTGAGACCCGTGAAGGTCTACCCGGGGTAGAATAGGCCTTCAGCAACCCATGCTTGCCATAAAAGGTGACTATGCTTGTCGTAAGAGGCGACTAACGGGATCGGGTGGTCAGACTAGCTGACTTGGTTGACACATGTCATCGGTTCCCAATTGCGCAGATCGATGCTCATGTTGTTGATCATTGGATTGTCTGGTCCAGACTCGATTGTACATTTTACAGACCGTCGCCATATAGCTGGAATATTGCTAAGTGCGACGTAAAACTAAACTCACTCACTCACTCACTCTATGTGGTGATGTATTCTCAAAACATCCATTATTATTGGATCAACTTTAATTCAGTCCAATATATCTCCCAATTTAGACAACCGTACATTGAAAGTACAGTTCCCCTACTTTTTTTTAAAGAGTATATAATGTGTTGAGCGGTATATCACAGGTGCAAGTTTGCTATTTTCATGTGTGTACGCATACATCAGTAATGTAGCAGTAATCACATAACTGAGATTTATAGGGAGTGAGTTTAGTTTTACGCCGCACTCAGAAATATTCCAGCTATATGGCGACGGTCTGTAAGTAATCCAGTCAGGACCAGACAACCCAGTGATCAACAACATGAGCATCGATCTGCGCAATTGGGAACCGATGACATGTGTCAACCAAGTCAGCGAGCCTGACCACCCGATCCCGTTAGTCGCCTCTTACGACAAGCGTAGTCGCCTTTTATGGCAAGCATGGGTTGCTGAAGGCCTACTCTACCCTGGGACCTTCACAGATCACTGAGATTTATAGATAAAGGAAAGGCAAAATTCAAATAGAAACATTTATCCTTTATCATCATGGCACCAGGTTCTGTTGAATGTATCTGATACTGAGGACTTGCTAAATTGCTAAACAAGTATTCAGTTACTTTATAGAACCAGTGACATTATTTAATGGTGCAGCTAAAGTTTTGATGGTGCAGCCAACGCCTAAAAGCCAGGTTGCACTCAGTGCAAGAACTGGTAAAAATACGAAACCGCACTTGTACATTTATAAATGTGCGAAAGTCTTTTGTGTTTGTTTGTTTTTTTAATTATTTTTTTATTATTATTATCACAAGACGTTCCTACGTTTGTTGTGAACGCCGCAGTCAGTTACATGACGGTGATTTGTGAATAATCAAGTTTGGGCCAGATAATCCAGTGACCGACATCGATCTAAACACTTGGCCGTACGATAGTATTACCTGCATTCAATCTTGTCACCGAAGCGAAGTGATATGGGGTTTACGAGCCCGACCACTCTTATTCTTGTTGATGGTGGGATAGCATAGTGGTCAAAGCGTTCGCTTGTCACGCCGAAGACCCGAGTTCGAATCCCCATGTGGGTATATTGTGTAAAACCCATTTCTGGTGTCATCCGCTGGATATTGCTGGAATATTGCTTAAAGTGTCGTAAAGTCATACTCACTCACTCGTGGCGTTGTTGACTTTGAACACAGACACACGGACGCACACCCGAATACAATAAAATAATCTCCCACTCATACAAGGTCCCGTTTCCTTAAGCGACCTCTTCGCTAAGACGACCGTTACTTCCGTCGTCTTACATAACTAGACTGGTAAGATCTCTTTGTGGAACGGAGACCGCTGTGTTTAGCAACAGCTCTATGGCTGCGGTTTTGGTGTAATTAATTCGACTCATGTCTGTGAATCATTTCGTTTTCACTTAATGGTGATTCTGTCAAATCTAAGTACCTGCTCTGCTGGACCGCGCGGCTTCTAACAAAGGATTATTTACCCATTGAGTTGACACAACTGTTCAAGAGTTGATCACTGCCATCATTGTCTCGATTATGTACAAACCCTAGCCATATAACTGGACTATTGCTGAGAGCAGCAACTAAACTCACTCACTCCAAGAATACACAAGACTATATTCGGCTTTTCCCGACTGCGTCACGATGGTTGTCGATAAGGCACACACAGTTACCTCCCTTTAAAATACTGACCATTTGAAATTGGAAGAGGCGGGTGTATAATATCGATTATCCTTTTACAAGATAATGGTAGGTAAGTTGTTTTGAAGAGCATGACCTTATATATAACTTGGGGGTTTTCTCAGTACGTTTTTCATGCTTGTGCTCTTGTTGAAAGCTTACTATTTGTACCTGTTCATTTATAGTTTTGATTGTCAATTGGATAATCGCTATGGCAAGGCATATGCAAATACACTTTCCAATGTAACAGTGATGCGGGTAGTTGTTACCACCCACTGTTGGTTTCAACGTAAGTTATAACAGGTTTCTAAATTTGTTCATAATATGCAAATTTTTGTTTTTTTAACTGTTAAGAGGGTATTTCGGATGATGATTATAGGACCAAATTGAAAAAAACCTAGTTGGTAAAACATAGTTACTTTAATATTTGTTTAAACTACCTAATTTAATGAAGTAATAAATAAAACACTTTATTTCTATTTTCAGGAGTACTACAAAACAGCCACAAAAGAATCTAACCACATCTAAGTGAGGTAACTCTGCATAGCAAATTGTTGTGATTGTTGCTTTTGGATGTATGGGTCATCCACTCACTCAATATCTCTTTTGAAAAGAAACATTTCTTATTTCCCCAGATATTTTTCAAGAAGTTTATTTTTTCCCGTGTGTTTCAAACATTTTAACATTATATTACATGTATATTGGAATCCATCCACTGCTATCGGACTGGCTTACCAGTGTAAATTGGTTAGATTTGGTATTCAGCAAACCCATGCTAGCCATTAAGGACAACTAACTGGATTAGGTGTAGAGGCTCACTGTCTTGCTTGACCCACGTCATGGTATCAAAATTGTGTATATATTGACCACTGGATTGTCTGGTCTAGACTTGATTATGTACAGACCAACACCATATAGCTGGAAATATGGCTGAGTGCAGCATTAAACAAACAAACAAGCAAACTCTCCTATCCTGAAATATTACCTTTCTCGAAGACTTACATGCATATGCTCATCTTTCCATTATTCGCTCCAGGTGTCGCCTCCACTTATGAACATCAAAAACTGACTTTGCGTGATTTTTGTCATTTTGAACACTTTTATTCAACATGACACCTAAAAAGAAATACATACTGTGTTATACAGACAAATGTACAAAAAAAAGTACAGAAATATCTAAAGCTTTTGTTCAGAAATGATTTTTATTGCACACTGACCTCATTGAAAACAGACATCCTGTAGAGTAGCAGTCTATATTGGCGAGGGGCCTAAAAGAGCTCTGGAGCATTCTCTTAGCGTTTCTGAGCGCATTGGGATTTTCATGACTACTCCCAGCTTCATATGTTAGATGATGATGCACAAAAAGTGAATGTCATATTTTCTTCAAAGCATGTACTACTTATTTAATCATTACAATTAAAAGGTAAAAGCAGCAAGGACAGGTGGTAATCAAAATGAAATTAGAATAAAAACTTGCGTATTTGTGTCACCAGCATGATCCCTATGGTTGATTGAGGAGGATGAACTAAAAATGACCTGTGACCATATTGACCTGTATATGGTGATGGTGATGTCGACAGGGATGGTGGATGGTAGATGATGGAGATGGTAGTGGAGGTGAAGGTGTTAGGGTGGTGTCATCGATGATGTGGTGATGGTGATGTCGACAGGGATGGTGGATGGTGGATGATGGAGATGGTAGTGGAGGTGAAGGTGTTAGGGTGGTGTCATCGATGATGTGGTGATGGTGATGTCGACAGGGATGGTGGATGGTGGATGATGGAGATGGTAGTGGAGGTGAAGGTGTTAGGGTGGTGTGATCGATGATGTGGTGATGGTGATGTCGACAGGGATGGTGGATGGTGGATGATGGAGATGGTAGTGGAGGTGAAGGTGTTAGGGTGGTGTCATCGATGATGTGGTGATGGTGATGTCGACAGGGATGGTGGATGGTGGATGATGGAGATGGTAGTGGAGGTGAAGGTGTTAGGGTGGTGTCATCGATGATGTGGTGATGGTGATGTCGACAGGGATGGTGGATGGTGGATGATGGAGATGGTAGTGGAGGTGAAGGTGTCAGGGTGGTGTCATCGATGATGTGGTGATGGTGATGTCGACAGGGATGGTGGATGGTGGATGATGGAGATGGTAGTGGAGGTGAAGGTGTTAGGGTGGTGTCATCGATGATGTGGTGATGGTGATGTCGACAGGGATGGTGGATGGTGGATGATGGAGATGGTAGTGGAGGTGAAGGTGTCAGGGTGGTGTCATCGATGATGTGGTGATGGTGATGTCGACAGGGATGGTGGATGGTGGATGATGGAGATGGTAGTGGAGGTGAAGGTGTCAGGGTGGTGTCATCGATGATGTGGTGATGGTGAGTGAAATGGAGATGGTGACGGCAACAGGGATGGTGTATGATGGAGAAGACATTCAAGGTCGCGGTGATGGTTTCGAGATGGTGGTGAAGGTGGTTACGGAGGTTGAGCAGCCATGATGCTGGTACTGGTGATGGTGACTTACATGATGATGGTGATGGTGACATAAACAGTGATGTTACTGAAGTGATGATGGTGAAGGTTACATAAATAGTGATGTTATTTAAGTGATGATGGTGATGATGGTGATGGTTATATAAACAGAGATGTCACTGAAGTGATGATGGTGAAGTGATAATGGTGGTGATGGTGACATCAACAGTGATGGTTACAGGAGTGATGGTGATGATGGTGATGGTGATGTTCAACAACATAAGAATCATGTCCAGCCACTGGATGATATTGTGTTATGAACACAACATGACATAGATCTGCAGGTCTGTTATAATGATGCAACTATGGTGACCACTGATCTATAGCGGATCTACACAGCGTTTCCAAGATGCAGACAACCCGTGTCTTTGTCAATGACACCAGGGAGTCATCATGATTCCTAACTTTTTAAGCCAAGGGCAAACACTGATTAAAACCAATACCCAAAAACCATGTCCAGAACCCCCATCCCTGACACTAGCTGGGGAGTTATAATGATTGGTAACTTTTTATGCCTAGGGAAACACTGTTTACAATACAGTGGAGGCTGTCAAAACCAGCATTTGCCCAATCCAGCAAGTTGTCAAGACCGGCATAAAATCTCAGTCCCATCCATTGCTTGTACATTTATCATCAGCTCTACAATCCAACACATTGTCTAAACCAGACTATTTCTTCAGTCCCAGTGAGTGCTGGTTTAGACAGCTTCCACTGTATCTGAACCTAACTGACTTAGCATGTTTCCAGGCCTTCTGGATTCACAATCCTCCCAAGAAAAAGGATCATCTCACTTTGTCTGTCTCGGATAAAAAATATGAATGGATGATCAGCTCTGAAAACCAGCTTCTTCTGCATCACCAACCCATCGACACAGTCCATCATGGTGCATGCTGCTGCCTCTGTACCCTCCTCATTGACCTCCACAAAGGTCTTGTGGACGACCCTCGACAAGGTCAACAAACCTGATGGATCAATCCCAGAAAAGTTGGCTTCCACAGGGTCAAAAGCTGTACACATCCCTAATGTGGAAAGAACATCGGCAAGCTCAAAAGTGGACTCCATCTTAAACCTTGGAAGTGACACATCAACCTCATTCCATGCATTAACAGTGAACTGGGCATGAAGATGATGTGGTTTGAGGTTCTGTTCCAGGAAACTTAAACCGTTTGTTTTTCTAGGAAGGAGTATCACCATGCTGAGTCTGTCTCCTACATACGGAAGTTCCAGAGCCATGCAGTCCAAGTCTTTTATCTCACTGTACCCAAAAGTGTCCACAGTGTTCATCATATCAATCACGACCTTCTTTGAGGAGGAGACTGTAAAAGAGCCCTTCTCAGTTAAGCCCTTATCAAAAACATTTTCCCATTGTCCTTTAAAATAGATAGCATTTACTAAAATCATTGATGTGTCTTTAGTGAGAGAAAGTGGTGAGATCACTCCTTGGATCCTATCGTGGGTCTGATTGGCCACCCAGGCATTGATCTTGGTACACTCTGACTCCGGGTTCCCGATGAAGTCACATGTTTCTGCCTCAGCTCCAAAATGCAGTGTGACCTTTTTGGAAAACTCTGGGCACAGCTGCTTGTCCTTTCTCACATAGAGTTTATTAGCCGAAGCCAAATCGCAGCCCTCCGCTTTGCTGCTCATAACTGCCAGGTACTCCTGAAATGCGATGTGGATGGTTTCTGATATTTCCGTCAGTTTCAAGACCTGCAACATCTCTGAGGCTGTAGTTCCACGGGCCCCCATGTAAGCCATGGCCATGACAGACAGGACACTGTAGGGGGACAGGAACAGGTTCTGGTCAGACATGGAACTGGACAGTGCTCTGTAGAGGTCAATGGTGAACTTGGCATCTGCTGCAGCAAGCTGGGACACCTTACTGCACGACATCGTCCTGGCACCTCTACAAAACAAATAACTTTTGGTCATGCTCCAAATAAGTGGAACTTTGTTCCCCAATGTTTATTTATTACATGTATTTAATGTGAGTGAGTATGGATTTATGCGTCTTTCAGCAATATGTTGTTCCAGTAATGTCATGGCAGGGTCACCAGGAATGGGGTTCACACATCATATACTAGTGAGTGTATGAAATCAAAACCGAGCTTTCAGGATGAAGAGTGAATGTGTTGACTACTACGCTATCCCAGCACCCCTACAGCATACTGAAGAAAACGATTTGGCCTTTGGCTTCCACTTTATCCACTCTGACTACAAAAGAGACATGTTTCAACTAGCACTTTCAAAACAAATATGTATTTCTTGATTCCATAAAACATGACAACATGAAACCCATCCTGTATAAAATATATCGATCTACATTGTTTGTGTTTTTCAGCCGACAAGCTAACTCAGCAGCATGTTTTCTTGCAATTCCAGAGTGACCTGTTCCTGGTCAAAGACAACAAGAGTAATTCCCCCTTGGACTATGAGTAAAATGTAGGTGTGCATGGTGCCCTGGTCATAATGAGATGAAGTTTGGCCAACTTGGTTTCGAACAATCCTTGGATGGGCGGCAGTGTTTGGTAACTGGACTCTGGAGAGTTTCTAGGACTCCCGTCCTTGACCACAACAAAGCATGTGACACATACAGTCTCACACAAATGAGTGTGTTCAAAATTGCCTGTTCACCCAGCAGTGAGTGGGGTAACTGGTGGGATAACATGGCCTTCTATTGACCTTCTGGCGCATCGCAGGCTGCTTGGGTTTGCACATTAACTGTCCTTAGCTAGTGCAAGTAAGATCTATTGTCAGATTGTTCTCAGTGTAGGTAACATTACTATGCATGTATGGTGGCAGTATTAACAGTGTAAATTTTAATAACAAATGAGTGTTATCTTGTTTTGTGCACAAGTAGAATTAATTACCAGATGCAAAAACTGTTAATATGTCTGTTGCCAAAAATTGAAAAGTATTGTATGTATAAAAGACTAAAAAAAATAATGATGGATGTGTATCTTCTCATGTGTACAAAATATGTTAGTTCAGGTGCAAATTTTAATTTTTTATGATCTTTTGAATCTGTTCTGAATGTTTGTGTCATCATCAATGCATGTTTACTCTAATATATTCTCTTAAAAAAAAGTGACCCGTGAAGGTCCCGAGGTAGAATAGGCCTTCAGCAACCCATGCTTGCCATAAAAGGTGACTATGCTTGTCGTAAGAGGCGACTAACGGGATCGGGTGGTCAGACTAGCTGACTTGGTTGACACATGTCATCGGTTCCCCATTGCGCAGATCGATGCTCATGTTGTTGATCACTGGATTGTCTGGTCCAGACTCGATTATTTACAGACCGTCGCCATATAGCTGGAATATTGCTAAGTGTGACGTAAAACTAAACTCACTCACTTAAAAAAAAGTAGGGGATAATGAACTTTCAATTTGGATAGGAAGTGTAAACATTAACAAACGTTTCAAGGACAGACATCTTATGAACACACAACCATTTCTCTCTATTACCATCCCTAAACACAGAGCCCCTAACACGTACATGGAGTCCCATTCTTGATTTTGAAGTTTTCTCACTTACAACATTAATTTTGACACTCATCTTGCATCACACATTTCATATACTTCTGTTTTTTTCTAGTCGTTTGTTTTAAAATGAAAACTGTTTACATGCAAATTACATGCCATACACCAATCATCTTTCAAAAGTGACTACATTCCAAACAACTATCGTTGTAAGGAAGTGCAAATGTTGATGCGATTTCTAAACATTCAGTAATATCATATCAACATTGACTGACTCCGATAAATCTCCTAAATATTTTTGATTGTAAATAAAAAACAATGAAGATCCCCTACTTATTTTGAAGAGTATATTTCGGCAACAGTCTCTTGTGTTCAAATTCTATGTGAATCTCCAATGCTTGCTGCATCTGTCTGTCCAGGAAAATGAATAAAGTTGATGTATTCTTTTCTCCCCTGATTGCAAGCCATCTTAATAAGGCTATGTTTGTGTACATAGCACTGTTTCACATCAGTGGTTGCAAAAAGCATGCTGAAAATCCATGTTAGATTCCCCACATGAGTACAGCCTGTGAAGCTCATTTTGTCTGTCTCCTGAAGCACTGCTAAAAACAGCATAAAACTTAACTTCGTCCCCCTCACACACCCATTTCTTACTTGTCCCCCACCTCCATGAGCAGATCCAAGGGGACAGGGGGGGAGGGGGGCTAAGGGGTTTTGAAACCCCACAACACCCCCTACCTATATTCCTCGATCCGCACATGACATTGCAATGAGGAACAACAATCATACCTCAGTAGATGTGAGTGAGTCAGTGAGTTAAGTTTCACAGCGTTTTTTGCAATATTCCAGCAATATCTGGGCGAGTGACAACAGACCCATGTGGCGAATTGAACCTGATTCTTCAACATGACGAACAAATGCTTAAACCACTTGGATACCCCAACACCCCTATCTCACATACAACAATCAAACCACTGACATTTTGCTACCAGGACAAACAGTCTCTCCACTAGACTGTGGAAGTATTCTGCACAACCTCTCACACAGGAATTAAGTTTTTAATCATGTTATACTATGAAAGAAATCTATTCACAACATAATGTATCACAGTTATTTATTAGCATGATTACAGCAATACAGGATTTACTACATATGTAATATGTGCATATCTTATGCATATGTAATAATGTGGGAGTTTTTCAGAACGTATTTAGAATGTATTGTACCTTGAGAATATACTACAGCCACATCAAGAAAATATTATGATTACACGGTGCCATTTAGAAAGTGGTCAAATGCAACATATGTCATATTTGGGATTTCACTTTCTTAGTAAAGTACAAATGCTAGTACTTTTTTCGGTTGAGTCCCATCCGGGATTCGAACCCGCACCCTCAGAGTCAGGCACCTAATCGCCAGCACACAAAGTCAGCCGCCTAGCCCGCTCAGCCACCGCGACTTCCACAAAAATGAAAGTCGGACAACTGGTAGTCTAGACTGCGTACTTTGTGTACCCCTCTGATGAGTGTAAATTACTAAGAAAGTGAAATCCCAAATATGACAAAGAAAATATTGCTGTCATATAAAGTCCAGCACCATGAAAACATACAATAGAAAGTTTACATCTCAACATATTCAGGTCATGACTTTAAAGATCTTAAGGACTGTTTGACCAATGTTTCCAATTATATATGTATTACAAAAATAAAGTGAAAAAGCATATTTCTTCCAAAAAATAACACCGAGCTATGAATCAAAGGATTATTATTGTCCCACAGAGATTTATGAAGTCAAAGGCTAACCATTTCACTGGTAGCTGTACTGCTAGAGACACTGACAGAAGTTTATGAATAGTTTCAGTCAAACAATATTTAATGTACTTCTATTAAATGTCTATAATATTTAATTGACAGAAATAGGCAAAATAACAAAAACAAGTACTTTGGCAACTGACAGAAGTCGATGAATAGTTTCAATCAAACAATATACTTCTATTAAATGTCTAAAATAGATTGCATTTAATTGACAAAGATATGTAAAGGAACTAAACAACTACTTATGGTAACTGACAGAAGTTTAAAAATAATTAAATGTCTATATTATATTGCATTTAACTGACAGAGATAAGCACAGAAACTTAACTACTTTTGGTAATTGACAGAAATTAACAGTTTCAAACAATCAAACAATGTTCTATTAAATATATTGATAAACTGCATTTGAATAACATTAATGTTAATGTGAAACAAAATTGTATCAACAGCTCTACAATTCAGTTTTCTGTGAAACACCAGCTGATCCTGCTGTGGGAGGACGGACAAGTCTGCCCATGAAGAGCACAACATCGGCTCGGTTGTCACGGATGAGAAACAGGAAGGGATGATCGGCCTTGAAAGGCTCAATTATTGGGAGCGATCTTGTCATGATCCTAACAGCTGTAGCCGCAGCAGCTTCACTTCCCTCCTCGTTGACTTCCAGGAAGGCCTTGTGCACCACCTGGGAGATGTACAAGAGGCGAGTGCCATCGATACCAGACAAATCGGCTTTCTGCTCATCAAAAGCATCAGACATTCCAAGTGACTTCAGGACTTCATTCAGCTCAAAGCTTGATTCCAATACAAATTTGGGCATAGAGATGTCAACAGTAGTTTTGTGAACATGCTTTAAGGTTTTCGTCAAAGATTCATGATTCAGTTGACTTTCCAGTTCTCCCAAACCATCATCCTTGTATGGCAACAAGAAGAACATGCTAAGGTCCTCCTTCACATAAGGCAGTTCCAAAACAGAACAGTTCAGTTCATCACTTAGGCCAAACCTAAACTTCTTCTTCATCCTCATCATGTCAACCTGTACTGTTTCCCCAGGTTTCACCTTAAATGTGCCCTTCTCTGTCCTTGCTGGATCAAATTTCTCTGCCCAGTTTCCCTTGAAGTATATGGCATTAACAAGAATCATTGCCGTTAGTGGATCGATTCCACCAGTGATCAGATCCTTTATCTTGCTGTTGGTCTCCGATTCCACCCATTGGTTGATCTTCTCAGCCTCTCCAGCTCCGTTGCCTGCAAAGTCAGACAAGATGGCCTTAGCACCATAATGCTTCTCTGTCTTCTGGAGAAATTCTTCCAGAATCTTGGCCTTATTATTCACAAACAAGCGGTTGGCTGTTGTGAGTATGTAGTCTCCCTGTTTTTTCAGAAGACGCAGATAGTCTTCAAACCCTGCATGTACAGAGTCCTGGAGGTCAGTCCACATCAGGACATGGTTCATCTGAGCTGCTGTGTCACCTCGAGCTCCAAGATGGGTCATGGCCAGAGCTGCCGAGATGCTGAATGGAGACAGAAACACATTGGAGTCCTTCCGGTTTGAGGCAACCTTCTTGTACAGGTCCAGACCAAACAGGGAATTGGCAGAGGCAACCTGCTTCACTAGGTCTGGGGTCTTCAGTCCAGTTTCACTTTCAGCCATGGCTCTGTAGAAGAAATCACACAAGACAAGTAATGTTCTGGTAACATGAAAAGACAACAATTGTCTCCTCAACATATTCTTCAGATCTTTTAAAGGTGGATGTCTGTGAGTTCATTTGAAGCAGAATTTGACAGCAATGGATCAAGGTCTAATAAGCAAAGTTGAAGTCCATACTGTGACAGATCTCCTCAGTAAAGATGATTCTTCAGGATGTTTGGGAACTGGAAGGGGAAAATGGGGAGTGTTTGAACCAAATGATACAGAAAGACATCAAAGAGAGGCATGGACCAAATCTACAATCCATAATTCTGTTTGGACACTGCTGATTTTCTAAGTCATGCTTATTGAGAATCGGGCATTTTCAGCTTTTCATCTTCCATTTCATGGACAAAGACCAGAACATGACTATGCCTGGGCGTGATAGTAGCAATTTGTAGAGATTAGTAGCACTCAGATATGGTTAAGATGGTTCACGAGCACACAAAAGAAGAAGCAGAAGTAGAAAATCATCAGCATCCAAATTAAAACAGTTGAACTATGAATGTAGATTCTGCTAAACAGTCATGAAATTCATTTTGTTTTCCATTTTCCACACATGACATATTCACGACCAATTCACTGTGAGAACCCAAGGGGTGTGGGATTTCCATGAAGTGCCCCTTTCAGATAGTGACAAAGATTTTGGTAATACCTAAGTAATATATTGTCCTTGTACTTGCATTTTCTGTTTTTAAAATTCTGCATCCACTTCTGATATTAACACCTGGGTAATATAACTGATCACAACCTTGAACATGTGAAAAATTAATTTCTGGAATAGAAACCAAACCAAGTCATTCATTTGTCTGTAGTCTGAACAATATCAAATATCAGGTACTATTGCCTTTCTTACTCAAGGAATATTGGTGAGTGAGTGAGTGAGTGAGTGAGTGAGTGAGTGAGTGAGTGAGTGAGTGAGTGAGTGAGTGAGTTGCACCAGACATAAGTTTCACACGTTTAATCCAAGAATATTATCTACAGACATACTGTTTGGTTGCACAGACTAGAATCTGGGACAGGCAAACCATTGACTGAAGCATGACCTAAGAAAACAAAACCCAGCAATACCTAGGGCACCCTGACCACTTTAGTCAGCTTCAAACTGAGCTTTTGTGTGACCTTGTCTTCCAAAACATTTACTTGAAGACTCCAAATGTCATTAAAATGTAAAATATTTACCTCCATTTGCTGGCTTGATCAAAGTAGCCCTCTCTCAATCCAGCTTAACAGAAGAATGACGGTGTTTGAATAACAATGTTTATTTTTAGCACATCAAACATGTTTCACCAGTTACTGTTCATGGCTTCAATGCAGCAGTACATCCTTGACAGTCTATTGTATCAGATCACTGACAAATAACACGAAGACAGTTCAACAAAGTGTACAGGAAACAGTAGTATTTATGGTTTGGCTACGAGATCACTTTAGACAAAAGCCTCTTTAAAGCTTTATTTATTAAATAAAGCTTTCATCAGGCCCTATATCACTTTTTGCTCACCCTGCCAACTTCCTGACCACTATGACTGCAAGCCAACACTTCCTGGTCACTCGATTGTGCTGATTCAGCGAAACATACGAACTCCCAGTTTACAGTTTTATATTTATAGGAGCCTTAAAATTTGTAGAGCACCATGAGTTTCCCAACCCCAACCAAAATGCCCAACGTTTTCAGATTTTCCAATTAGACATTTGGTGCCCAAATAGATATACAGCAACCTATCTGCATTTCCACAAAAAATGGCAGTCGAAGCAACATACAAAACTATGGGCTTGTGAGCCGAGAAAGTGGTGGCGTACCACCTTCTATTGGATAATCCATGAGTGGCAATCTCATCAAAACTTCATGTTTGGCTATCTTCGACGAAAAGTTTCTAATTTCGAGACCGGAGACGTGCGAGAACACATTGGAGGTCATTTGGCTGACTATGCGGATTGTTCCAAGGAACATATGCAGAAAACCTCTCTCCATCCATATGTCCAGACCAGAGTTTGTACTCGTATAGAGGTCTCTTTGTATGACCACAGGACCAACACCACGATGGCCAACGATTTGGTGGGCGAAGCACTAGCACTATTCTTGGGAGAAAACCTTTTCATCATAGAACCACCAGCTTGTGGGTTGTATGCGCACATGCTCGAGAATGTGGAATCCCATCAAAGAAAACGTAGAAGACGATATTTGGTGGAACTGTGCAGAATAGGCTACAGCCAATTTCAGATTCCAGGCATGTCCTCTATTCTGAATATACATTATTGGACTCCCAATGGAACAGCTTCTTTCATCACACAGCCTTGCAGGTGTTTCGAAACTGGTGTTCCGATGTATTGGAATCCAGTGTCTGTTGTATTGTTGCCAGATGTTATGGAAAAATCTGTTCGCCGAGCACTTGCTATGGGATCTGCAGTAGCGGAGAGACTACGACAAAAGGCAATAGAAGAAATGAATCCAATCAAAGCCAACGAAACAACGCATATATTCGGCATGCTTTCTGGGGAATACATTTGTTGGAAATTCGCTCCCGCGACCTATCATGGAAACCACAGAACCATACTGCGGCTGGTTCCTACTGCAGATGGAGTGGAGGCAACAGCCGTAGATGTGTGGATTCTATCGAACGGCTCAGAGGACACTATACTCTTCAAAACAATGATACTCCAGTTTTCTACTCCATTGGCAAACCGAAAAGAGCCACGCAAAAAAAGAACAATAGATACTGTGCACTAGAAATTGCAAAATCTACAAGACAACAAGGCAACTTCCCACGATAGACTACTGGATCCAAACTACCGAGGGACCAGTTCAACAACTGTTTCTTCGTCTGTTTTTTGAGAAATATGTCCAAGTATCGTTGTTTCCATTTTCTTGGCACTGCATTCCAGATCTTCCAAAGAATTGTATTGCACACTAGGTCAAACCCAAAGTGTTGCAAATAGTAGTTTCAACGTTCAAAATTCGGAGTTTCGCCGTGAATAGGTTCACGGAGCTTGAAACAATATGCATGCCAAAAGTATGAGGTTGTGAGTAGTAGTCTAATCTTGGTTGTGTACACAAAGAAGTAAATATTCTACTCCTTACTTAAAAAGGATATGTTTGTAGTACACAGTCTCTACCACACAGAAAACTCAAATGTCTGGTTAACTGACAACTATATGTTTGCTAATGACAATATGCAATGCACAACTTCAAACAATGACCACAAGCAGTTTGAAATTAACACCTATCGGGCTTATACACCATAGAGCGCCGGCTAAGTGTATCAGCAAATGAGCCAGCCAATGAAAAGATTTCTTAACACTTGAGCGCACACCCAGTGGCTCTGACTGGGTTCAGTATCCCGGGTCTTTCATTTCAAGCGTAGCAGAACCAAATACAAAATACTGCACTTTTGATTTGTGACGTTTCACAAAAAAAAATTTATGGTTTTTTTTCATAATCAGCAATGCATATTACATGTCATGAATAAGTGATAATTGTGTTTTAATTATGTTTGATTTTTTGGTTGCATATCACCTTAAAGTGATGCCTATATACTATTACTGCCAAAGTCACTGTCTACTGTAGTAGTCACATGGCTTCCATGTTGAGTGTTTACAAATTGCTGCCAAGTATTTGGCAATATAAGAATTACTAAAACCCCAACCCCAAAGTGTTGCAAATAGTAGTTTCAATGTTCAAAATTGGTAGTTTTGACCATAAAATTCGTAGTCAACTAAACAAACAAAATCATGATGGGTTCTGAGAAAAAAATGAATTATATTACTGTCATGTCGTTAAATTATTTCCGCAGGAACTAAATGGGTCAAATCGCAAAGGTATTGAAATCAGATTTGCTAAAATTACGTTTGTCACTTCCAATCATTCCAGTTCAAATATGTCATTAAATATGATGAATGGAAGGTACGTGAGGTCCAAAAATGTATTTCATCGTTGAAAATATATGTTTTTTATCTATATATCAGAATTTTAATGCACTTTATTCATATTTCATAGGATTTCTAGTGTAATCATATTGGTGTAGTTTGAAGTTAAAATTTGTAGTGACTACAATAAAATCGTAGAGGTTGGCATCTCTGCATATATTTATAAGTGTTAATTTCGCCATGAATAACTACAATAGTGCTGATGCGGCGTTAAACTTCATTCTTTCATTCATTCATTATAGGTGTTAATTACCACATGAGGATAATTAACTTGGAGTGAAAGTACTCAATTCTTTATAGTAGTGGTAATACAAATGTATACAAAATGCTAGTTACTCCTCAAAACATACAGGCATGAGAGAAAACACCTAATTGCTTGAAAAATTATCTGGAGCGCTGAGGAAAAGTGTGTTACAGCAAATCCAATGTGTGGTTTTAACCCCCTGTATGACATGACCTGCATCAACACAAATGGCAGAACAGGACCTTGAGAAATGTTGTCATTGTCGAATGTGAGTTTGAAACTGACATTAACAATGATCTCTCATTTGAGATGTGATGCATTGCTATGCCAGTGCTTTATAACCCCCAAACTGAGGACAATGAGTAATGCATGTGAACTTTCCTCAGGCATCCTGATAAACTATGCACAACCAACCATTATCATGATTATAGCGACAAGAAGAGGTCTCCATACACAGACGTTTTTAGCACAAGGGCCAAATAATTTGAATTTTTTAAAAAGTATCTTTGTTTATTACATTCTTGTTAACAAACAGAACATATCACAACACCAATTTTAAAAACAAGAAACAAGTCATTTGCCTTACAGAGTTACAATTTAGTTACAAGTCATCAACAATGAGATGTCCATTCATACAGGAAAATAGATCCTTCAGATTTCTCAATACATAATGTGAATCATTTGCAGTCACAAAGTCCAGTCAATCAAACAGTCAAACAGAATATACTTGTATGGCACACAGTTTGTAGCAAGAGACACAAAAGGGGCCATCCCCATCCATTTTCAGGAGATAGTCATGAGGAAACCGCCCAATACGACACCGCCTTAAAAATACCTCATCACATCTTGACTAACCGATGTACGTATAACCAATTGCTGGCTTCAGTGCGTGAAATTTATTTCTTCCTTTTTGGGGGTCCCACCATTTTTTTGCATAAGGTCCCGAGTATCTTTTGACAGTGGATTTGAAATCAGTGTATGGGATCAGCAGCGGGTGTTGTCAAGAGCTGCTTTAGCTGCAGCATCGGCCTTTGTGTCACCTGCCTTTCAAATGTAGCCTAGTAACCAACAGAGGAGGATGTCACGTTCGAGAGTAGAATGATCGTTGTAGAGTTCTTATATGTCTAGGATGACAGGGTGACTTAAAGTGACATTTGGAAATGTCTGAAGGCAGGAAAGTGAATCTGTAAAAAGGATGGTGTTTTTGGAATGGTTCTGCTGTTTTATATAGGTCAAAACCGTGAAGATAGCTTTGGCCTAAGCTGTGAAAATTGAACTACTGTTGGGTATTCTTGAGGAGACAGTCTGGATCCACTGACTGCTGCACTGGCAACTTTGCGACTGTCCTGGGATCCATCTGTACGTGTCCTTGGATCCATCTGTATGAATGGATCCATGTGTGTTATATTTGGAACATAACTGGTTATATTCCTATTCAAACACCAAAAGATATTTTTTCCCACTTTTTAAGCTTGGTGAGGGTAAGATCCACCTGTTCTTCAAATAAAACTTGGACTTGTCTGTTGCCACTGAGAGCGAAGGGGCCCCAGGTTGTCTGGGATCAAGTGCAGTGTGATGGGTGAAGCTACAGGCAGAATTAATTTCAGCCTCATGCCCTGCACATGCACAAGCCTTCCTCTCCTCTCCCACATAGTACAAAAGGATTTGCTCATTGCCGTGCATCTCCTACTTCTCGTAAACATGTTCTCTGCACAGGCAAGACTTACATGTTTGTAACTTTGTCAATTCATGGTAATATGTTTGATTTCAAAAGACACTCGGATGATATTCTCTATTTATAAAACCTCTGCAAAACAATATGTAAAACACACTGAATGATTTACCTTAAGCCTGTGTGTTTCTATTTCAAAATCAGTCTGTTATCAAAAGAAAAAGTCTGAACCTGAAGCACATTATTTTCTGAATTGCCAAGCCATCTCTGCAATGCTCAAACTCAAAGCCCTGACTCAAAGTCTAGATTCCCTCAGTTTCAGGATCTAAATCTCTGGTTCCCCTGGGGCTCTTTTTCAGTTTACATGGGTTTATTTGTTACAATCAAACACAGAGACATGGCATTAGTCTACTGAAAAGCCTAACCCCATCATGGTGGAAACAGAGACAACAGCTTGTCTCAAGGAATTAGTCACACAGAACCATATGACATGGTTTGTCAAGATTATCACCTGTTGTTCATAAACGATCCTGCATAAAGGTTGATATACTCCCTCTACACTGTAATGTTGCTGTACTTTCACTTCCAGTATATTTAGATGTTTCCGATATTAAATGACATAAAATAGACAGGTGCAAAACCCCTCTATCTAGCATATACAGTTAAGTTCACTTATAACGTACACGCTTACAACGAATTGCCGGTTACAACGAACAAATTCATAAGTCCCGACTGCTTTCCTATATATTGTTATGAATTAACTATGGTATACACCGAACACTGATAGTACGAATTATCTGTTACAACAAACAAATTGATGGGTCCCTCTGTGCTATTTCACGCGTTAATTGACGTGTTTATAATGAACAGCTGATCCGAATCCACTCGCGTGTCATCTCACATGTCACCAATTAGCTTGTGAAAACAAACAGGCTTCCTCACATGGGATCAAGGGGATAATAAAATAACCTTACCTGTGAAATTTTATCATTGACAATTATATGTTCGTTGGTTTTGTCTTATTTTCTGTGTGAACATGATCTTGTCTGAAACCAGTGGCGTGGTGACAATTCTTGGTAATTTCCGAATATTCACGAACATTCCTGAATCGTTTAGAACGAACTTCGCTTACAACGAACTGAAAACAACAGTCCCTTTGAGTTCGTTATAAACGAATATTACTGTACTCATGTTTGATGCACTGCAACGAGAACATTCTCCATCACACTATAGGACATTGTAAGTTGTTCACTGGTCGCGAGGGGGCCATGGGCTCATGTACCCTTGAACTGTGTATATGTAAACAAACAAACATAAACAAACCTCGAGGGTACATGAGCCCATGGATCCCGAAGGACCAGCGAACAATGTGTTTATCTTCCCGAACACTTGGATTTTAATTTTGAAATGTTTGAAGCACTTCTGTTGAATGCAAGGTGAATCGCCATTTGCAGATGACACAAGGTAAACAGATTTCTCCCTTCCATCGATTTTCAATCGTAAAACATCAGTAATATCAGTGCCTGATGCGTGATTCAATGTTATTCGTGACAAAGAAGTACTACCATGAAGCACCCGAAGAGTTCGGAATTCCCAGCGGTGTACATTGAAAATAATACATTGCATATAAGCGGGGTAAATTGAAAATAATAGAACAGCGCTTAGCCAATCAGAAAGCGACATTCATGTGTGAGTTGAGATAAACAATATTACCCCTTGCATATTAATGCTGAAGGTGTTATTGTCAGCACAGGTACTCAAAATATATACCCCAGTTGTTTCTGTATACAAATTTGTACCCTTAACAATGTCAAAACACAGAAACGAATGAGAGCAGATTAAACCTGACGTTACGCAACCCATGCTTGTAATAGGAGGCAACTAGCAGTGATCACTGGATTGTATGGTCCAGATTCAATTATTTACAGACCGCTGCCATATAACTGGAATATTGCTGAGTGTGCTTGAAACTTAACTCACTCACTCACTGTTCCCATGTCATCTTCAATTTCAGTCCAAAACATCAAAATCCACTAGTGTGATGTTCAATATTTATAATATACCGTTATCTTGCATTAATTAATTAATGAACTGACAGGGGTTCAATACAGAATCTAGGGTTCAATACCGAATCTAGGGTGCAATATAGAATTTGACAATGTCATCCATATTGTCCCCCCTGTACAACTATCCCAAGTTTACATGGATATGTAATAAAACAGTATGACAGTTACAATAACGAAAAAGGCAAAATGAAGAATGTACTCATCCTAGGACACGTTTCTGATTTTACTTTGGGTACACATCTGTAGTCCCAGCAACACCAATAATTAATGTTACAAGTGCTTGGTTTTAAAACATAATATGGAGGCATGTCAATCATCAAAATTATCAAATGTGCATAGTTCATGTCATATACATGTATTTCTAAACCCAGTTTTCTCTTCCTGACAGGAAAACTTCTAAACGATCATTTTAACAGTTAATCATTGTTTTCAAGTTTATAAATATTGAAATTCTGTTAAATAATGTACACCATGGACTTATGGATACATGAGGTAGAATCTAATTAAATTTCTCACAGCTGCAGCGCTGCATGAGAAAAGTAAGGTCACCAACCTGAGAAGTAGTTCATCTAGCTTAGCTGACTAAACTGTTCCTACCAACGTATATGCCAACATGTCAGCTGGCTGTACGACTAGATAACAAAGTGTTCATGACAGTTATCAAGACACAAACCAAACAGAGGAGAATCCATACATCTATCATCAGCTCAAATAAACAGGAAGGTAGATTCTATAACACATGTTTAACTGAGAATCGACATGAACAGACGATCTGTGCCAATACTCTATATGAACAGTATCATCGTGGCTACATGGGGTTGAAACGCGAAGATTAATTTTAGTGCTATCGGTAGCTGATAAGAAGTGGTCACATCAACTAAGTGACCTGTACTCGGTGTGACCACACGTACATATTGTAGTTCACATGAATAAACTCGTATTCCAGCCACGGCCCACATCGGCCAGCCTCTAAATTCAGCGTGACAATCCCCAGTTGTCGTAGCACAATGTCCACAGCACGATCTAATGAGTTCATTAAGAGTAAATTACCGTATTTCAGCGTCTACCAGATTAAATAAAACGGCCGATCGGCGTTTATCATTGCCAATAAAAAAGTGGACATGAAATGTCTGTCTTACCCGTTTGTTGATACTGTGATAGTTCCTGGTTCTCTCTCCAACTAACTGTTTGACACCGACACGTCTAGTACATCCGAGATCTGTGCTGAAGGTGGGCGAGACTGATCGTGAGCAACCGACACGTGACGTATTGTAACTATGTAAACATCAGGACGGATGTATCCCTTTGATAACAATGCCTATCGGAACCTTGTGCATCTCACAAGACTTCGAGCACCTGATTCTCCGTATGGGCGCAAAGTATACGAAACGCCGTTTTGCTGTTACGGAGGCACACAACGCAATACCAAACCTGAATCGGTCGAAAATGGTTTGACAAACGTGACCCCATATATTTCGATGTCCAAGGATTGGATTTGGAGAGCAAATGTGCCCGTTTTATTAATACTGATAAACATTCATGTCACAATTTGAGCATAGGTCAATGTTCAATTTGAACCGATGAATCATATAAGCACATTTGTAATCGCAAAGTTATATTAACATAATTATCAATTTGTTTATAAAATGCCAATACTCCTAATTCCAAATGCATATAGAATATTGTACGAGCAAGTGTGTCATTGGTCTTTTACGAAACGAGTGTGAATGCTTGTGTGTAATACATAAATTTTATTACCGTACGTTTGCGCATTAACAAGGTAAGCAACTGTGACGTCCTCTTCAATGACGTCACGTTCACTTGTTTAATGACGTCACAGATGGCGAAATATAGAAACAATGGTTGCTCAGCAAAACCGATGTGAGCACATATTTTTTGGTATTTATTACTCACGTAGTAAACGTTTAGGTAGTTGCATACCAATCTCGTCCATCACATGAGCGTCCTATCGCGTTAACCTTTGCCTTACGGACTTGACCTGAGATTCTAATGCTTTGATTACATAACCGATGACCTCCCAATATTCGTTCACGTTGTGACGGAACTACTTTTTTTATTCATAACAAACCCTTGAATTCATTCTACACATATACTGACTCCTTTTCGTCTTGAGTTTGGCGTCTAAGTATTCTCTGTCCCAGTTTTGGTTGAAACAATTACCAATATTTTGGTAACAACCACTGTGCGTCAGGTAGAGGAAAAGCGTGAGAATTTCACTTCACATTCAGTAATGGAGTCATCTCAAATGCTAAACAGTGGTTCAGCACGTTCAGTGACGGTTGACGGTATGTCGTGCTGGCTGGTGTAATATGAGTTGATAGTTATTATTCTATAACGATAAATATTTGCTTCTACTGAAGCTTGTGTTTGCTGTTATTAAAACTTTAAAGCTTTTCCAAAGGTTTTGTCTTCCTTATTAAGTCAAACAGATGAGACCTATATATTCAGTGGCACGTCTACAAGAAAGTCAAAAGAAATGCAAGAGCTAGTCCTCAACAAAATTTTCATCCGCAAACTCTTTAAGAAACCATTTTTGGTTTGAAAGCTTAAAAATAACAAAAATACGATATTTTTTTCAATGTTATGCAGGTAAGACGTTGGTAATCAATAACAAACCACACTCTTTCTCATTACACACGAATTATACGAATTTTTTATTTTATTGCTTTTTATTTTGTTGTCCTGAAAGTTTATTGATGATTATTGAACCTCTCGTGAAAACAGGTGAAAATGAAGAGTGCACCGCCTTTCTCAAGAGTGTGCACCATCCCCACCCCTTTCCCCCAAAAATATATCTATATCCGTACCTGCGTCCTTACTGTGACTGAGATGTTTCAGTGGTATTTGAGACTCAAGAGGACACAGGTTGGAAATAATCTTCAGCAGCCCCATACGAGACCAACAGTTGCTGGTGTTATTCCCAGGAAGCCCTCATACTTTAACATGGACTCACGTCTATATCGTAGCGCTATGACTCACGTCTGTATCGTAGCGCTACGACAGTCGTATTCCACATAATTTAACATGGACTCACGTCTATATCGTAGTGCTACGACAGTCGTAACCCACATACTTTAACATGGACTCACGTCTATATCGTAGCGCTATGACTCACGTCTATATCGTAGCGCTATGACTCACGTCTATATCGTAGCGCTATGACAGTCGTAATCCACATACTTTAACATGGACTCACGTCTATATCGTAGTGCTACGACAGTCGTAATCCACATACTTTAACATGGACTCACGTCTATATCGTAGCGCTACGACAGTCGTAATCCACATAATTTAACATGGACTCGCGTCTATATCGTAGCGCTACGACAGTCGTAATCCACATACTTTAACATGGACTCACGTCTATATCGTAGCGCTACGACAGTCGTAATCCACATAATTTAACATGGACTCACGTCTATATCGTAGCGCTACGACAGTCGTAATCCACATAATTTAACATGGACTCACGTCTATATCGTAGTGCTATGACAGTCGTATTCCACATACTTTAACATGGACTCACGTCTATATCGTAGTGCTACGACAGTCGTAACCCTCATACTTTAACATGGACTCACGTCTATATCGTAGTGCTATGACAGTCGTAACCCTCATACTTTAACATGGACTCACGTCTATATCGTAGCGCTACGACAGTCGTAACCCACATACTTTAACATGGACTCACGTCTATATCGTAGCGCTATGACTCACGTCTATATCGTAGTGCTACGACAGTCGTAACCCACATACTTTAACATTGACTCACGTCTATATCGTAGCGCTATGACAGTCGTAACCCTCATACTTTAACATGGACTCACGTCTATATCGTAGTGCTACGACAGTCGTAACCCTCATACTTTAACATGGACTCACGTCTATATCGTAGTGCTATGACAGTCGTAACCCTCATACTTTAACATGGACTCACGTCTATATCGTAGTGCTATGACAGTCGTAACCCTCATACTTTAACATGGACTCACGTCTATATCGTAGTGCTATGACAGTCGTAACCCTCATACTTTAACATGGACTCACGTCTATATCGTAGCGCTACGACAGTCGTAACCCACATACTTTAACATGGACTCACGTCTATATCGTAGCGCTATGACTCACGTCTATATCGTAGTGGTACGACAGTCGTAACCCACATACTTTAACATGGACTCACGTCTATATCGTAGTGCTACGGTCGTTTTGAGGACCCTGGACTATCGCAGAGTGCTTCGTTAAACCGATAAATATTTGAGACCGTTGTCCGCATGATGTGACTGTCACAAGACCCCAACATCATCTTACCATGTAGATACTTCTTTGGTAGTCATCCTGGGGCTGCTGTTCAACGCGATCTTAGCGCTAAGATGACCGTAACTCCCATACCATACAACGGCACACTGGCACCTATTGGAATTAAGCATGCGGCATGGTGCCAAGCTTTGATCACAAGATGTTGATCACACTGCCTCTACAAACAAAATGAGGTTTTTATGATATGTTTTGACGTTTCAATTTAACCATTATTGCGTTGTGTGGTCTGAGTTATAATTTATTAAAGGGTGTTTGTTTTCACGTTTTGTACAGAGGACTTGTCCACTGATCAGGCCTTCCACTTACAACGGATTATTGATTGCCCTCGGCCATTTCAACAGATGCACACGTTTTGACGTATGATTTTGAAAAAGGTAACGCAATAGAGAGTAACAGTAGGATGGGAATTTGGATTATTGAGGTGAATGTAGCCAGTGTCATCTCCTCAGATAGTGTAATATTATCATTACACAAGGGAGAATAATAGCAGGATCCGAATTCAGATAATATACTGAGTCAAAAAAGGGACTTCACATTCTTTCATCAAGGCGCTATAAAAGAACAAGAGATGGTAAGATGGTTAAATTGTTATCATTTCATTGCTGAGATCTGTGTGATGTACTCAATACACGGACAGTGCCACAATCAGTTCCATTAGGCTACACAGCCGTTCCAAAACATGGGTATACAGAATGTTAAGTCACAAGAATAAATATTCGAACTTTCTGAGCACCTGGTCGCGGTAAGCAGCAGCTCTGAGCTTTCCACGGATGACCAGAAATCGGGAACGGTTGTTCCCACAGAAAGCACACCTTACCATGCAACAACTTCCGACCCCGAATCTGTCGACTTCCTGTACACAACACTGGGCACGACGTCGTCTCCAGACTCTATGCTTGCCGCCCGCGAATCTGAGGTTAAACCTGGATTCATCGCTAAAGACGCCTCGATTCCAGTCTCTCTGGGTCCATCGGAGGTGACGTTCGGCCCACAGCAGATCGACGTTGACGTTGATGAAACGGCGTCAATATTGGCCCACGATATGGACGTCGAGAATGGAGATTGGCAGCCCGCAACCGATTTCGAATGGTCTGTGAGGACAGTCGACCTCTGAATATCTAAGCCCTGGTTCGTATAGCCGGCAGAAATCTGTCACGTAGGTGACGTAGGACCTTGGGCGATCGGAAGTGGTGCCAGTTTGTTGTAGACGACCTCGCAAGTCATACACGGTACGACGGCTGCATCCGATTGCTCTTGCGACGTCAATAACTGATCTTCTGGCTTGCAACATGCCAACAGCACGTTCACGTTCCACTTTGGACAATCGTGGCATTTAAAGTATCGTTAGAACAGTGGCTTAATTTTTTTTTTTTTATTCTTGAGGCCAATGCAAACACGTGCAAATGAAGAAAACTTTGATGCGCAGACCACGTGATCGACTGCACATGGAAAACCTGATTTGGCACTAACGTTATTTGCACGACGAATGGATGGGTTTGAGTGGGTTTTGCCAACGTTTTTTCTAGAGTCGAAAGATAGGGATCCCATGTCGAATACTGTGTTCATAGATGTATCATCAGAAAAAAAATTATTCACTATTTTAAACATTACATTTTGTGAAGTTTCTTTTGTGACTCCGTATAGAAGTGAATGTACCCGTGTCATCTCCTAATATCGTGCACCCTGTCCAGTGACAGTTGTTGTTGGGTATGGTACTCAGTACTACATGTGTCTGTTTCAGCCTCTGTTGTGGGTGTGGTACCCGGATTCAGGGGGGTTGTGCCATCATTTTCAGCCACTGTTGATTCAGGGGACAGACTCTGGGGACAGTCCTCTCAGTTTCACTTTCTGTTGTGGGCATGGTATCCAGATTCAGGGGTCAGTGCCACCAGTTTCATCCTCTGTTGTTGGTATGGTAACCAGATTCGGGGTTCAGGGAAGGTTTAGTCCCTGTGGTTTCACTATGGTACCTAAATTCAGCCCCTGTTGTCATGCATAGTGTAGAGATGGAGACAGTGCTACCATGTTCACCCCCTTTAGTTAGGTATGGTTCACATGTTCAGACCATATTGATGTATAGGGCCATGATGGAAGGAGTCAATGACAGCAATTTCAGCCCATGACAGGGCACCTTGGCACCATAATCAGTTCCAGGAACTGAAACTAGTAACATTCACCCCTCCATCTCACTACTATTCATCACAACATGGACTCCATCCAAGGAATCAGTAAAAAATTGGGTGAGTATGGTTGGGTGAGCGAGTGGTCATGGTTTTACGCTGCTTTTTGCAACATTCCATCAATATCAGGGCTGGGGACGCCAGAAATGGGCATCATACACTGTACCAATGTGGGGAATCAAACCCAGGTCTTCTGCATGATAAGCAAATGCTTTCACCCTAAGGCTATCCTATCATCCCAGTAAAAGACAAATTTTAATGTAGAAAAATATTTAATATCTTAAAATTCTATATACAAAACACTGACTTTCATAACATTATAAACGTATATTTATACATATTTACATGCCTGGATATGACATTAGGATCAAGGTCATGGGGGGACTAAAGAGTAATGAAAGATGATAAAATGTTACATGTATACAACTAAAGTAAGATCATAAGTGACTGTCATGCACAGTCTGTTTGCAGCGAAAACTAGCCTGCCATACAGACACTGAAGTATATATATCCAAGAAAGCCCACGCAAGTCTAGAAAATGTGGCAAGTCTAGATTTCCATAGCTTCCATAGATGAACTTTCTTTGAACGAAACAGTAAATCAAATAAAGCGAAATAGAGATTTGCAATCATAGTTTCAAACCGTTATTATTAGTTTGCATTACAAGTGGGTATGCACACTACATGAAACTCCGAAAACGAGGAGGGTTGGTCTAAGTTAACACAGCGCACATGCATTTGTTTCACTATTGCAACTACTGCGTTTACCCCCTTGCAAAACAAAACAATATTAGTGATTTGAAACTATGATCGTTTGTTAAACAACTTTCATCTTTAAAGTTGGATAAAAATCAAAGATATAAATTTTCAGTAGGCAAGGTAAAATTTTGAGGATTTGCAATCTTAATTTCACTTTATTTGATTTACTTTTTGCTTGAAGTGGAATTAATCGGTTCATTTTCACCGCAAAACAGACCATACTGTATATATATAATTTTTAGTACATTTAGTACATTTTATATAAAACACAATTACACTACTTTCATTAAATAATGCTATCCATCAAAAGTAAAGATTCACTGGTGTAAATGTAGCTGCCTCCTTCAGTCCACCGTTGCTAATGTTGACTTACTGACTTAGTGACTGAGCGAAAATTGGCTAATTCTTAAAACTTTACACCAAAAATGTGAGATTTGCACATATGCTGTAATACAAAGAAGGACGACTTCTCATGTATTTCATGTTGGGGGTGATTTGGAAGTAAAATATGTTTCTCCAAATCAAGCATATCACATGTAATAATATCATAACGTGTACATCACTAAAATATTTACACACAATATATAAAATCTGCGTAAAAATAAAAAAACAGAGACAAAACAATGTTCCAAAAACTGACTGTTGTTGATAATGAGTGAGTGAGTAAATAATGTTTCATTCCACTTTTGGCATTATTTCTGCAAAACCATAAGGGACAGAAAAAGTTTCGTATGAGTACGTAATGAACACTTTAGCAAAACATCAGATTGTTCAGAACACTCTTACTGCACAAGATCACTTTGATGCGTGCTAAAATGGTTGATTAATTGGTAATATTCCATGTGATGGAATTTGAACAGCTGATCCATGCATGTTTGAGAGTAGCATCAACTTCTACACGACCATACATTTTTAAGGTATAAGTGTATACATACTGATTCAATGGTTGTTGTTTAACACCCCACTCAGAAATATTCCAGATACATGATGGCAGTCTGTAAATAATTGAGTCTGGACTAGACAATCCAATGGTCAACATCAAGAGCGGTATACATACGATGACATGTGTCAACCAATCAGCGAGCCTAACCACCTGATGCTGATAGTTGCCTCTTACAATAAGTAGGTATAGCTGAAGACAAATTCCAACCCAGACAGAACAAACATTGAACAGGATATCAGAATATCTAAACACACAAACAATATCTTAAGATATATTCCTAAGAAAAGCAATACCTTTTTTTATAAAAATAATAAGCTGCCAATTTTTGTTGCAAAATATTTTTTTATTTATGTTACAGAAACAATGAATGATTACTGTAGGGGGATGTGCATTATATGCTAGGGGGCGCTTGGGGTAATACCTTCCCATGCATTATAAGCTAGGGGAGAACAAACAAGTGTTTGGGCTTATACCTTCCCATGCATTAAATGCTAGGGGATAACAAACAAGTGTTTTGGCTTATACCTTCCCATGCATTATATGCTAGGGGATAGCAAACAAGTGTTTGGGCTTATACCTTCCCATGCATTATATGCTAGGGGATAACAAACAAGTGTTTGGGGTTAAACAAACAAGCGCTTGGGGTTATACCTTACCATGCATTATATGCTAGGGGATAAACAAGTGTTTGGAGTTATACCTTCCCATACATTAAATGCTAGGGGATAACAAACAAGTGTTTGGGGTTATACCATCACATGCATTATATGCTAGGGGATAAACAAGTGTTTGGAGTTATACCTTCCCATACATTAAATGCTAGGGGATAACAAACAAGTGTTTGGGGTTATACCATCACATGCATTATATGCTAGGGGATAAACAAGTGTTTGGAGTTATACATTCCCATGCATTAAATGCTAGGGGATAACAAAAAAGTGTTTGGGGTTATACCATCTCATGCATTATATGCTAGGGGATAACAAACAAGTGTTTGGGCTTATACCTTCCCATGAATTATATGCTAGGGGATAACAAACAAGTGTTTGGGCTTATACCTTCCCATGCATTATATGCTAGGGGATAACAAACAAGTGCTTGGGGTTATACCTTGCCTTGCAATATTGCTGGGGGATAACAAACAAGTGCTTGGGGTTATACCTTGCCTTGCAATATTGCTGGGGGATAACAAACAAGTGCTTGAGGTTATACTTTCCCAGTTAAGTACAAATTCTAGTATTTTAGGGGTTTGGGGACAAATCATGAGAAGGATCCGAGAGTGTTGGCTTATATCCTAGACAAAACTCAAGATCCCAAAGTACTATGAATTGTGTTCTTTACTTGAAAAGAGCAATCCCAACTATAACATGCTACACTTGTATCAGCAAAAGCACACAATGAATGAGTACTGACTACAAATAAGCATAGTAAGGGAGTGAGACTTTAGTCTTTAGCCAAATTTAGCAACATTTCAGCAATATCATGGCAGGGGACACTAGAAATGGGCTTCACACATTGTATCCATGAGGGGAATCGAACTGGGAATTCTATGTGACAAGTGAACGCTTTAACCACAAGCGTATACCGCTGCCCCAATAAGCAAAAGCATGTGAATGATACATATGTGATGTGAAAGCCACATCAACTTGGTGCACTTAGTGAAAGCAAGAGTTGTATGATCCACAGGGAGTTGAGATTGATAATACCATTTGCCGTTGAGACTGACATCCAGTAATCAAGGGGAAAACATAATGCGTGTGTAAGCAGCCTAGCTGGAACTCAGCACTACATAAATAGACCATCAATAAATAATATGACACATTTTGGGAAACAATTACACAAACAAGTCAACAGGTGATATATAACTCATAATACTCAGTGAAACAATAACAAAATAAATGCTTGGACATGTTTGGACAATGATGAACAATGACCACATTAATGTACAATTAAATATCTTAGCAGACTGACTAACATCCTGCCAGACTTGAATAGTTTCCATATCTTGTTTTGATAAATAACACCATAATTAATAAAAATATTATCAATATTTTATAAAAATCTTAAATATGATAGTGATTAAAAAAAAATGAATTCATTATAAAATCATTCACTGAATACACAAGTGATCTGAAATAGACCCCAAAATGAGTTATCTATACACCTGGAAATTAATCAAGCAACACCCCAATTTTTTCTATTGGAGCAACTTTGAAGTGTTCTGACAATCAAAATATGCCGGGTTGATATAGTTTGACACTTTTTTATTCAACAGACGATCTCTGACAAACAACTTAAAGGGAAAAAGTATCAAGACTTTGCTTTATTGCAACAAAATCCAAATTCTTAAAACTGTCTTAAATTCATGAAAAAATGGACACAATTTACTATTCATCCACAGACGTTGTTGTCAGGTGTATTAACACAAATGTCACATGGAAAGAAAGAACAGTCATCTGAGAGTCTGCACACCGACTTTCATCAATATCTAGTGTGTCCTCCCTGCGCACGCACCACCGATTCCAGACGCCTCCTCATTCCTTGGATGAGTCTCCGGATCTGATTCTGGGGGATCCTGTTCCACTCCTCATGCAGGGCAGCCGTCAATTCGTTGAGATTATGGACTGGTGGGTCTCTCTGCCTCACACGACGGCCAATAAAGTCCCACAAATGTTCAATGGGGTTGAGGTCAGGGCTCATGGCAGGCCATGGAATTCTGTCAATTGCATTTTGCCGCAAAAAATCATTTACAGCATGCGCCCTGTGAGGTCTAGCATTGTCGTCCATAAATATGGGTCTCGTTGCCAGAGGATGGTTCTCAAAATGAGGTACCACAGCCCTGTCAAGAACCTCCTGTTGGTAACGAACACCGTTAAGGTTGCCACGGATGGTAATGATATCCAACTTGCAGTTCATGGAAATGCACCCCCATACCATAACGGAACCTCCCCCAAAGGCCACAGTCTCCTGGATGTTCCGTGGAGCCATTGCTGTGTTCCTCTGCCTCCAGACCCGAGTACGACCGTCCACCATGTGCAGCAAGAACCGGCTCTCATCTGAGAAATGGACCTTCCTCCAAGAGGCAATGTTCCAGTGCAAACGGTCATTACACCAGGCCAGTCGGGCTGCCTTATGGGCTGGAGACAGTCTGGGTCGCTTGATTGGCCTCCTTGCCCGGTATCCTGCAGCTTTCAGACGATTCCGAACAGTCCTGTTCGAGATGGGTCTCCCTGGAAGCCACTCCTGTCTCAACCGAGAGCTCGAGTCGAAGGACCTGCGCCGTACAAGTCTCAGTAAAGCTCTGTCCTCCCGGACTGTGGTCTTCCTGGGTCTTCCTGGTCTAGGCAGGTCTTTAACTTCATTAGTGGCCCGGTATTTTTTCAAAAGTTTTGAAATTATGGAATGATGTCGTCCGATTTGAGTCCCGATTTGTCTTAGAGACATACCAGCATTCCTCATGCCGATTATTTGCCAACGAGTGGCCTCTGATAATTTCCTACGTGCCATGACATTGAAATGAATGAAAAACCGAATGCAATCGACAACCTGCGCTTGTAAACACCCCAGGGAAAAAGTGCATTTTTCGAAAGTTGAGGTTAAAGCAATGCACGTGCGCTGTGCAAGCTTCACACGCGTCATATCAACCCATGAAAAGCTCATGCTGTATGTCAATACATCAAAATTGAATAATCAATCATCAAAATTACTTCGTTAAACTTTGTTAAGTTTTTATGTGTCTTTGAATTTGGTGTTGCTTAATTAATTTCCATATGTATATATATAAGGTATGTAAGTATCGTGAGGCAATAATTCCGGTACTTAGCTGGCTCCAATCTCCCATAGTACACTCTAACTTGCAATATCAGATTTCTGGTGACAAGAATATATTCAACAAACAGTTCTGTTTCCAAACTGTGTGACCGCCAAATATGACTTGACTAGACAGGACCAAGTGTGCAGCCATGTTTAGCTGTAACAGCTGTTGATAGTCGTAATAGCTGACTAATCCGGGGTGGGCGAGATCTGAAATTTGTTATTCCTGCAATGAGTTCCTTATTGTCTACTGAAAACCATGAGACCTTGAAACACTGTTGGTCACCGGATACCAAGGTCTTGCGAAGTGCCGTCATCTACTTATCTGCTTATTCTGATATGTTTCCACAATGTACAAGTACAAAAATACAACAACTTTAAAAGATCAAGCAGATGGGGGTGGGGGCTGTGTGACACAAATGCAAAAACAGGAGGGTTTGACCTGGATGGGTAAGAAACATAGGTAACAAACATAGGTAACAAACATAGGTAACAATAAACCAATAAGTCAGGCTAGATGTCCAGTGGGGATACTTATGTCAACTGGGGTAAATTATGTTCATTGGAAATGATGGTAAGTTAAACACAGATGAGTCGACATTAGGAATGTAAATGCTTTGGTCTCTCTTCACAACTTGCTTGCTTCTTTGGTTTTTTAAAGCTTCCCAGTGGTAGCAACTGCTTGGTGAGTGAGTGGTTTTACACTGCACTCAGCAATATTCCAGCTATATGGTGGCGATATGTAAATAATCAAGTATGGACCAGACAATCCAGTGATCAACAACATGAGCATCAATTTGCACAATGGGAATCGATGATATGTGTGAACCACGTCGGCGAGCCTGACCACCCGATCCTGTTAGTCACCTAAGCAACAAGCATAGTTGCCTTTTATGACAAGCATGGTAGCTGAAGGCCTATTCTACCTCGGACCTTTACGTGTCAGTAACTGCTCGGTAACACTGAGGTTATGGGTTGTGGAGATATGACCCAAATGAGGGGATTTCACGTCTGGCAACAAAAACTCTGTGCCTTATTATGCTGTTTAAGTTTCTCCAATGTATTGTTCACAACAGTCATGACATGACATTACTTATATACCCTGGATTTCAGTACAGTGGAAATAGTCCATTTGTGCCCTTTGATATAGTTTTGTCACAATGCTACTATTGAGAATCATGTTGAAATGTGGTGTCAACAGTCCCTTGTCACAGCCTGGTGTTAGGCTAGCCCCAAAAGATCATAATGACCCACCAGCTTCACAAGGCCCCACCCCCAGGACTATAATCGTGACTCCCAGCACCATCACTATGACCCCCATCACTATCACTGTGTTTCCAAGCACTATCACAATGATCCCCAGCACAGTCAGATTGACCCTCAGCACCATGTTCCGTTGCCCTGTTGGCATCCTCAGTCACGTCAGCTGGTCGCTGTTGTTCTGCAATCAACAATAAGTCTGTACTATATCAAAGTGAGTGAGTGTAGTTTTATGCCGCACTCACCATTATTCCAGCCATATGGTGGCAGTCTGTGAATAATCGAGTATGGACCAGACAATCCTCAACAACATGAGCATCGATTTGCACAATCGGAATCGATGATATGTGTGAACCAAGTCGGCGAGCCTGACCACCCAATCTCGTCAGTCGCCTCGTATGGCAAGCAGAGTCGCCTTTTATGGCAAGAATGGGTTGCTGAAGGCCTATTCTACCCCAGGACCTTCACAGGTCATCATATCAGAGAACTGGCAATCCAGAACAGAACTTTTAACTATGTTTTAAGATAACAGGTTTTTAAAGTAATCGAAAGCTTTATAACAGAGTCCAAAATTAGAAACTTACTTACATATTAGCATTTTCTCACATATTAACAATGCTACGTTTCATTTCTGCATGTATATGACACATCACTGGTAACATACCTTTGATGGAGTTCACTCCTAATGCATCACTGCTAAATGACCTTTAATGGAGTAGTCCTAATGTATCGCCATTAACTTGCCTTTAATGATGTTTGCTCCTAATGCATCACTGCTCACTGACATTCAGTGGCACATACATTTGATGCATCACTGTCCACTGACATTCAATGGATGCTCACTGACCTTCAATGGCACATACGTTTGATGCATCACTGTCCATTGACATTTAATGGATGCTCACTGACCATCAATGGCACATGTTTGATGCATCACTGTCCACTGACTTTCAATGGATGCTCACTGACATTCAGTGGCACATACGTTGGATGCATCACTGCCCACTGACTTTCAATGGATGCTCACTGACCTTCAATGGCACATACATTTGATGCATCACTGTCCACTGACTTTCAATGGATGCTCACTGACATTCAATGGCACATACATTTGATGCATCACTGCCCACTGACCTTCACTTGAGTACACTTCTGATGCAGCATCACTGTCCACTGACTTTCAATGGATGCATTACCACTACCTTACCTTTGATGGAGTTAACTCCTAATGCATCACTGTCCACTGACATTCAATGGATGCATCACCACTAACTTACCTTCAATGGAGTTCACTTTTGATGCATCACTGCTACATGGCCTAAAATGGAGTGTGTGCTTAATGCATCACTGTCAACTGACCTCCACCAGAAGACAGACTTAATGCATCACGCATCACCACTGTCAACTGACCTCCACCAGAGGACACACTTAATGCATCATACATTACCATCGTCAACTGACCTTAAATGAAGCACACTCCTACTGCAACCTGTTTGACGTACCTGACATCTGCCCAGGACTTCCGTAGCCCGAGTCCTGCTGGCTCTACAACATGAAAACATTCTCTTACAATCCACTCATGTTTAGGAACATGAAAATGTAATTGTCAATGAAAATATATGACTGCATAAATATAAACCAAAAAACGTTTCAGCATATACTTTACCATTACCATGGTACAATGGTACATTTCCTCCAACAAGTCAACATGCCATTACAAATACTTCACACAGACATGTAATGTAAGCATCAGTAACATGACATGTACAAATTTTTATATTAGGAATGATGAGGGAGACGGAAAGCGAGAGATAGAGAGATAGAGTGAGAGAGTGTGTGTGAGAGAGAGAGTGAGAAAGAGAATGAGAGAGTGAGATAGAGAGAGAGAGAGAGTGCATCACTCGATCATAAATAATATCCCATGTTAATGCGGGATTTTTACTGTAAAATATGTTCATTTCGGAGACTAGATATTAATCTCATCATACAGCCAAGATTGTCTAACAGAACTAAACACTGCACTAAACATACCACTGTATGAGGGACAGGCACTTCTGGGTCCCCTGAGGTCGATGTTGCAGCTGAAGCTTGACCTGCTGCTGCTGCAGTGTTGGGGGCAAATTCAGCTACGGTGCCAAACTGTTCAGGGTCAGTTTGGGTAGCGCGGTCTTGGGATGCCATCAGCGGTCCACGTGGTCGCATCTGTCTCCTCCAAGGGCCTTGACCTGAGGAGGAAAGGATGATACACAGTGAACAAAAGCCCAGTTCAGGGGCAACCCTTCACAGCAAAGTAAGAAGTGTGACATATAACATAGGAAAACAGAATTATTAATAAAGTCAAATGTGAACCATGCCAAGTAGTAACAAGTCATGCCAACAGGATAAAACAGATGACATCATGGCTCAATGACAACGGTACAGAGAAATGGTGTCAAGACTCAGTGAAATACCACAAGGAATCAGTGACATGCCATCAGAAATCAGTGACATGCAACTCGGATTCAGTGACATGCCACCCGGATTCAGTGGCATGCCACAAGGAATCAGTGACATGCCATCAGGATTCAGTGACATGCCATTAGGAATCAGTGACATGCCATGAGGAATCAGTGACATGCCACCAGAATTCAGTGACATGCCATCTGGAATCAGTGACATGCCACCAGAATTCAGTGACATGCCATGAGGAATCAGTGACATGCCATGAGGATTCAGTGACATGCCATGAGGAATCAGTGACAAGCCACCAGAATTCACTGACATGCCACCAGGAATCAGTGACATGCCACAAGGAATCAGTGACATGCCATGAGGAATCAGTGACATGCCATGAGGATTCAGTGACAAGCCACAAGGAATCAGTGACATGCCACAAGGAATCAGTGACATGCCATGAGGAATCAGTGACATGCCACAAGGAATCAGTGACAAGCCACCAGAATTCACTGACATGCCACCAGGAATCAGTGACATGCCACAAGGAATCAGTGACATGCCATGAGGAATCAGTGACATGCCACAAGGTTTCAGTGACAAGCCACCAGAATTCACTGACATGCCACCAGGAATCAGTGACATGCCACAAGGAATCAGTGACATGCCATGAGGAATCAGTGACATGCCATGAGGATTCAGTGACAAGCCACAAGGATTCAGTGACAAGCCACAAGGAATCAGTGACATGCCACAAGGAATCAGTGACATGCCATGAGGAATCAGTGACATGCCACAAGGAATCAGTGACATGCCATGAGGAATCAGTGACATGCCACAAGGAATCAGTGACATGCCACAAGGAATCAGTGACATGCCATGAGGAATCAGTGACATGCCATGAGGAATCAGTGACATGCCACAAGGAATCAGTGACAAGCCACCAGAATTCACTGACATGCCACCAGGAATCAGTGACATGCCACAAGGAATCAGTGACATGACATGAGGAATCAGTGACATGCCATGAGGAATCAGTGACATGCCATCACGATTCAGTGACATGCCACAAGGAATCAGTGACATGCCATCAGGATTCAGTGACATGCCATCAGAATTTAGTGACAAGCCACAAGGAATCAGTGACATGCCACCAGGATTCAGAGACATGCCCTTGGGTGACATGTCACCAGGGCTCACTTGTACAAAGCAGTCTTAGTGCTATGACTATCTTAAGTCTGTACTGGAGAATGGGAGTTACAATCATTTTAGCGCTAAGATTGCGGTGAGCAAGTTGGCCCAGGATTCAGTGGCACCCCACCAGGTTGCACAGACTTCCAAGGAACTACCCTGCTAACACATCACTACTAACCCAACTAAGTGACTCACCTTGACTTCGTTGATAAAGATGGTGTTGTGATTCATACTCCGTCACCAGCAGTACATGTATGTACAAGTTAACTACAACAAGAACAGCAAATCATAAATTACCATCACTGATGTTGTAGCACTTTGTCATCTCGCCATTCTGTTTCTCAGTCACTGTTACATAAAGAGATTGTGCTACAGTGGATGCTGTCAAAACCGGCATCTGTCCAGTCCATCAAGTTGTCAACACCAGCATAAAATCTCAGTCCCGTCCATGGCTTGTACATTTATCCTCAGCTGTACAATCTGGCACATTGTCGTAATCGAATTATTTCAGTTTAGACAGCTTCCACTGTATTCGTATGTTGTGCAGTTTTTTGGCATTGTTTCCAATTGAAAAGAATGTATGATGAATTGACCTTATTCAGCCATGTGTTATATTTTCTACCCACCTTACATTGAGATATACATATAAGATATACAAGCAACAATATTTATTTTAAAAACACATTAGATCTTGAGAAGAACTTACCAGAGAATACCTGTTCAAGGTCTCTCCACTGTTCCTGAGAAAGTATGATCAAAATGCCAATCGCAGTGTCAAAAGGCATAGGCATGGTTGACTGAAAATTATAACACAAAAGATCTGATTTCGAAAACAAAGCTAAAACGAACTGATGTTCTAAAAAAGATCGACGAAACTGTGTTTTGCAAGTGCAGCATGTAGCAGGGAGTGGAGTCATCCCACAGATGGCATCATTACCTTGTCAGCTTGCTGACGGGGTTAACCTCTTTGGTCATGTGGACAAGGCGTCCAACTTCGGATCAGAAGGTCTGTCGTTCGAATCCCAGTACGGGACTCGGAAATTTTGTGGCCGCTACAGCCACACAAGCACTATGTTTAGAGTTCATAGCCTAACGTTGTCAATTTGTTAATTAATCAAATCATAACGCCATCGAAAAATGTTTTCTATTTTCAAACTGATATGAATGGAATTTCGTTTCCCCAGTGACGACAGTGGTTTTAACCAAGGGAGGTTACTCTGTTATGTTTACATGTTGTCACTCGAACTTGACTCTGTGGTCGACTCTGATCTAAAACGTCATTCCTTGTCAATATAATGCATTTTTAATATGTTTTTTGAAAGGTAGTTAGGGAGCAAATTACTATGCGAGACAGTTCACGTTCTGTTGTTTTTATGGGGCGCGATTTGATCATTATTAGCGCAAATCGTGCAATCATGCCTCCTAGAATAGACACTGAATGACAGAAGCGGACAGAGAAAAACAATGTGCCAAGGGGTAAACTTATTTGACTTGCCGCCAGATGTGCTAATAAACACCTAAAGGTCAGGTAATCTAGTGGATGAAAATATGAGCACACTTGAGACATTTAACAAATGTGTAAAGCTCTAAAGTCTAATGTACAACTGAAGTTTCTTCACAAGGGGAGTAATTACATACATGGTATCAGAAGTGGATGTAACAGGTACGCAAGACGATCACCTGTTATATACACCAGTGACTACCAGACCATGAACAGGAGATTCTGTATTTAACACAAAAAACATGTCCAAATGTGAAATAATTAAACTGGATTTGGTACATTGCTTTCCTTCATACCCTGTATTGGCAGACCTCCTTGCATGATTGATTGATTGATTGGTTGGTTGATTACCGTCACAGCAATAATTCCAGCTGTATGGTGACATTCTGTAATCATGTCTGGGCCAGACATTCCAGTGATCAACATCACTTACATATAATGCAGTTAGGATGAACTAATGTGTCAATAAGTGATGGGTTACGGAAGATCAATTCTAACCCTGATCTTCACAAGTACAAACAGGCTGGATCTATGGGTGTATTTTCAGCATATATGCTGTGCAATCCGTATTATTGTCTCACTGTATCATGCTGTATAGGTTGAAGAAAGCCTGACAAGGTTGACAGCTGTCCAGTCATGGTCAAGACATCATTGACTGATGACCTGGCAGCTGGATGACACAGTTAAGATTGTTAGTGTGAAACGTGAACAGCTAGGCTGCCCCTTAAGTTCGTTTCAGTGAATACTGTAAATCATGAAATTAATGCGTCATGAATTTAATGCGAGTGCAAAGGTCTTGTCTAAAATGCGTCATGAAATTAATGCGAGCTCAGGAAGCTGTGTTGATCAGAAAATGCGACACCCTGATTCTTTGTTGTTCATTTTCTTTTCATTTCTTATTACCACACACTAGTTACCTGAATTGAACTTGTTAAGCATTGAATGGAATGGAGCTAACAATGTTTTGATTACGCTGCCATGTTTGATCACGTGATTGCTTGCTACTACTTGTCTTATGACAACAATTGATGGTGAATTCAAGGTGGCCATGAAGAACCAATTTATTAATTGGTATGCCAACAAAGTGTCAGACAATTTCACAGGTTCCAAAAAGGACTTGTGGATTTACGAATAAGTGTGATGAAGCCTCTACATGTCAAATGGATGGAGGCCGCGATTGCAAAGGTGAGCAAAGATCGCTAAACGATCCTGCGTGGCTGGAGAATGTCCGGTCTGGCTGATGTGCCTCAATGACTTTGAACAATTGACAGTGATTATTGTAACCAGTGATAACTGACTTGCGATACCCGTAATGAGGAAGTGACCTGTGTTGTCTGGTGTAGTGTCAACACTTCTGCTTAGTGACAAAATTTGCCGATGAATAATTTCAATAGGTATTAAGTAGTGTCAATGAAAGGAAGAGATTTCCGTTTATTCAAAAGTACACCCCCAGACTGAAATGCGTCATTTTAATAATGCGACACATGTACAGACGCATTTTTCGCATTAATAAAATGTTCGCATTAATTTCATGATTTACAGTACACAATGCCATATTTAGCGTTAACTTTCATACTGAACTATTAATTCTAAAACTTTGGGGGTGACTACCATACAAGGCAGTGATTTAACCCACACAGTCCTGATACATATCCTGATGACCGTGAAGGTCCAGAATAGAACAGGCCTTCAGCAACTCATGCTTGCTGCAAAAGGTGACTTTGCTAGTCGTAAGAGGCGACTAACGGGATAGGCTGGTCAGACTCATTGACTTGGTTGACACATATCATCGGTTCCCAAATGGGGAAATCGATGCTCATGTTGTTGATCACTGGATTGTCTGGATTGATCACTGGTTCAGGCTGGATTATTTACACACTCCCGCCATATAATGGAATATTGTTGAGTGCAGCATAAACCTCAACTCATGCACTCACTCACATATCCTGATTATTTTATACAATGCTATAGTCCGTGCACTGATGAACTGCAATGTAACTTGAAAACGAATAAGCATAACATACTCAATGAAAGGCTGATCATAAATAAAAACATTGTACCAACTCTGTGAGGTTTTTGCAGAATTTTTGTCCTAATAATATGTTAATGATAGTTTGTTAAACAACTTTTTTATTTTAAAGGGGCACTGATGCGGAGCGAATAATGTTTCTCGCAAACGGTCTAATTACGAAACCAATCTGCAAATTAGTCAGCACCCGCTCCCTCGACCATGACGGACAAAGGGACTGGGCTCCTGTCCATATTAGCAGAATTTCTTCACCTAAACAGTCAGGAGGCCGGATGCCCATCACATGTCATTATTTAAAAATATCCATGGTATTCCTTGTCTGATTGTAACAAAATATCCCAGCAGTGTAGTTTTTTTCAGATGCTTGGATGGTATAGTGACTGATCCAATTTGATCCTATTTCTGAGTTTTTTATCTCCATATTTAATCATGTTATGTGAAAATATTATCTCTACAGGCACGTAGCAAGCCATTTGTTTCGGTTAAAAAGATTGCAAAGCTTTATATTTAGATAGTTAGAGAGTTGGCCCAGATAATAGTAAATATCATACGTAGCTATGGTAGCTACCCTGGTTTATTATCTATGATAATAAAAACACACAGTTGATTTATTTGAATTTGTGAACTAAAACCAATGACTTTGCCATTGGTAGTGAAATCTGAAAATATTCTTACATAAAAAAAAACCTGATTACACCTATTTACCCAAGTACACAGCAAATGCCTGTGTGTATTCCTTATGTAATGAAGTTCCGTTGGTATCCTCAAAACAGTTTCGGCCCATAAGTGTTTTCAGGCTGCATGCGACACAGAGATTACATCTTCCTTGCTGTAACTCGCGTTTGATGGTGTAAACCTACACGTGTTATTTGTCATCATTCTCTTGGTGGTCAGTTAATGAATTTACAAACAGGTATAATTAGTGGTAACACCACTCAGGTTACTCAACAAAGGTTCCCGTTTGGCATTTCTCCTGTCTGGAGTAAATACTCAACATTTTAAATAAAGGTCTGTGGTGGCAAATGTATTGAATGTTATGTAATATGTGCAGGTAAGTGATGCAAGAGGGTTTATCAGCTGAGTTACAAAACAAACATCAATCAAAAGATTAACCGATAACACACTGATTGATTAATTATTTTCATCTTCTACAGCGGATATGTCAAAAGGCAGTGTGTGTAGACGTACCAATCTATACTGACTACACCCTGTTGTAAAGTGAGAGTGTAAACACAACATCCTCCCTTCAAAGAATTAACCACCATTATGTTGATTGATTGCTCATTATTGGTTAACTAAATTACTTAGAATGGCAGACGTCATATAATTAGTTGCCAGGTGTACTTTCTTGGGTGACCAATGAGAGGTTTATCAGGTTTTCACCAATTTGAAAGACGTGAAACAATGTGTTACTTTTTCGCAAATTAGACTGTTGTAAGAAACACAACATACAGCAGGATTATTTACCAGCTGCAGATGAATGGAATATCGTTCTTTTATGTGGATATTGATGGATGCATTCCTGAACAAGGTAGTAGCCTGACATTGTTGCTATAAAATTAGTCTGTTTTACATTCATCATTTGCATTTTGTTTTAATTTATTTGTTGTAGCATTCAGCAGAATCTATATGACAGAAAACACACACTAGATCGCGCATGTGTGTGAAATAGGATCCACATTGGCAGTCTATACAATGTTTAAATTTTACAGTCATGTTAGAAATTTACTATAAGCATAAGCAGACCGTGTGTTCTTTTATTAATTTTCATAATCCTACAAATACAACAATAAACTTATGAGGGTTATGAACCAAAACATAGAGACGTACATTGCCTTTATTTTTCCGTCCTAATAGTTTTTTACCATTTCTACCACTGGCAGATCCTTCAAAGTGTTTCATTTGTTTTCATAATACATTTGTAATGAAGTAAAAATGACTTCACCTTAGCTGATCTGTCTATACTTTCAACTGCGCATACGGACTGCGCAGCAGAGGTCACGAACCCGTCACGAATTCTGGGATATCATGTGGATACTCGGGAGAAAAACTATAACAAAAGTTTAAACCAGTCCACGGAAATTGCTCCGCATCAGTGCCCCTTTAAGGAAGATTATTCTGCAAAAACCTCATGATGTTCTGATTATGATCAGCATTTCATTGAGTATGTTATGTTTATTAGTTTTCAAGCTAGACTGCAATTCAACAGACTACAGTTCAATGACTGTCATATGCCATGTCAAACATAGCTGCTTTATAAATGAAAGAAATGGAAAACTGTCTTTGATGCCATTCATATCTCAAGTGGGATAATAAAGAAATCATGTTACCTTATCTAAGTGTTAACAAATTAAAGTCTAGGGGATAATAATACATTTAGGCAAACCAACCCGTTTCACCAGCAAACCTGCCTCTAGTTAACCGAAATAGTGAAGGATAAAATAAGAACCATAACAAGAAAAGTTTTAGAATTGTATTATACTTAAGATAGATAAACAGTTTTACTTACAATGGATGACAAGCATAGATGGCACCCTATTTTCTAATGGGCTAAAGTATGAGGACCGGCAGTAACTCAAGGAGTGAGTGAGTGAGTTTAGTTTTACGTCGCACTTAGCAATATTCCAGCTATATGGCGACGGTCTGTAAATAATCGAGTCTGAACCAGACAATCCAGTGATCAACAACATGAGCATCGATCTGCGCAATGGGGAACCGATGACATGTGTCAACCAAGTCAGCTAGTCTGACCACCCGATCCCGTTAGTCGCCTCTTACGACAAGCCTAGTCACCTTTTATGGCAAGCATGGGTTGCTGAAGGCCTATTCTACCCCGGGACCTTCACGGGTCAGTAACTCAAGGAAGGACTGGACAATAGGATATACCTCAAAGCATAAAGGAATACCAGGGTAACAAAAATATAAATGGGCACGAGTTTTCAACCATACAGTACTCACAAAAAGCTATCTTAAGCTCAACAACAAAGGATTATCCTAAATCCTAACCTCAACTCCGACTTAGCAAATATCACCTGGAGAGTCCATCCTTCGCTAGCCATCTCAGTCGTCCATTGCCGGTTCCGGTCGGTCCCGCCTTACTGACCTCTGGCTAACCCTATTTATAGCCCGCTGGCGGACCTCAGAGGGGAACTGCCTGAGCGAGACTTTTACCCTGACCCTTTACAAGCGAGAAGTGTGCTTTTGAAATTAAGATAATTACCGAATAGGGTGCCATAGGATAACAAATTATATATAAAGTATACATGTGCATAAAGCTGACAACATCCTCTTTACGATGATGCACATAAAAATAGACATAAGAAAACATATCAAACGTAAAGTGCAGTTAACCGACTTCAAACTGCCTTACAATACTGGGTTGGTACACTTTAAATTCCAACATTTTAACCGTAGCGATTGCAATTCTACATACACCAAACACGGCCCTTACTATACTAAAGATAGCCACTAGGCTGTCATGTGATTAAGGGCGGGAGGTGGAATTCACGCAGCCGTAACACACACCCCTTTAAACACAGAAATTATCATACCTCCATAAGGTAGATAATTTCGACAACATAAATAACTAGTGCCACAGCACAATGAATAGAGTCACAATAAAAAGTGTCACAATGAATAGAGTCACTTTTGATAGTTCATAATGAATAGAGTCACAGCTAGATAGATACCGGTGGACGGCTTAGTGCATCTGCGATCACATTTTGAGCACCTGGTATGTGTTGGATCGAGAGGTTAAAGTCCTGCAGAAGCAAACTCCAACGCTGAAATCTGGTTGGATGACTTAACCCGGTTGATGAACACTAGAGGATTATGGTCTGTGTATATGAGGATGGGCTGACTACTGGATTTCAGGTACACCTCGTAGTACTTCAGTGCTTGTATCAGTCCCAGAGCCTCTCTCTCTACAGTTGAATAGTTCAAATGGTGGCGATTGAACTTCTTAGAATAGTAGCTCACTGGGTGATCGTATCCATCATCTCGCTGCTGGAATAATACCGCACCACAGCCTTAGGCACTGGCATCCACTGCTATCTTGAACTGCCAATCAAACTGAGGTGCCGCCAACACTGGTGAGGAGCACAGCATGGTCTTCGACTGCTGAAAGGCGTCGTCACACTCCTTAGTCCAGCTGAACTTCGCGGTCTTCTTCAGTAAGTTGGTGAGAGGCAAGGCGACCTGGGCAAAGTCCGGGCAGAATTGTCGGTAGTATCCAGCCATCCCGAGGAATCTTCGGACTTCCCTCTTGTTGGTTGGAGTGGGGAACTGGGCGATGCCACTGACCTTGGCCTCGATAGGAGCCACACGACCCAGCCTGACCACATGTCCGAGAAACTGCACCTGGGCTTGACCGAATTCAAACTTGTCCAGATTGATGGTGAGGTTGGCTTCCTCAATAACCTTAGCTCAGTCATGGTACTCTTTACGGAGACTGACGTGACAGTACCGCGTCATGCTGTGTCTGTCGGGAGTGGAAATGGCATAACCCACATTGCTGAGCTTACGAATCACTTCGTAAGGGCCAAAATACTTAGCTTGTACAGCCGACTTTTTTATGGGCAAATACAGCAAAATTTATCTCCTGGCTTAAATGACCTGTCCATAGCCTTAACATCATACCGTGCCTTAGATTTTTCTTGTGCCCAGGCCAAATGCTGCTTAGCCAACTCAGCAGATCGATAGAGTCGATCTTTAATTCTAGCCACATAACCTAGCAAATTTTCGTAGCTTTTGGAATCTAGCCAATTTTCTCTGACTAGCTGAAGTGGACCGCGGGGACTGTGTCCATACAAAAGTTCAAAGGGGGAAAAACCTGGAGATGACTGTTTCGCATCTCTCACTGCAAATAACAGAAATGGTAATCCCGTGTCCAAGTCCTTCTCATTTTCATACACATAGCACCTTAGCAAGCTTTTTAAACTTTGATGACACCTTTCAATAGCACCCTGGCTCTGAGGATGATAAGCTGTAGAAAATACTTGCCGGATACCTAACAAATGTGCCACCTGACGAAACAATTTGGAGGTAAAATTTGAGCCACTATCAGACTGTATTTAGAAACGTAAAACAGTCAAAGTGAAGTACTTTATCAAAGCTTTAGCTACAATAGCTGCCGTAAACCTCGCGGTTAGACACATAACAGTAAGAATATACTGATTGTTTTGTGAGGTTTTAGGTAAAGGCCCTACAATATCTATTTGTACTGTATGGAAAGCTTCCTTCACTGGTATAGACTGCAATTTGCTGGGGGGAATAGGTTGGTTTGGTTTGCCTACAACCTGACACATGTGACACGTCTGACAAAACCTTTCTGTGTCAGTATACACACCTGGCCAATAGAACACCGCAACTACTTTTTCATACGTTTTAGAACGTCCTAAATGCCCAGAAAACAAACCACCATGCGCCAAACTCAAAATTTCCTCCCGATACCCTTCTGGTACCACAACTTGCAACCTGTCTTCCAAATAATCTTCACCGACCTTCACCTTAATCTTCCTAGTCAACACACCATTCTCAACAACAAAAGCCTCACTACCCTTAGCTGGCTTATCAACTCTTTCCCATAACTCCTGTAAACTGGCATCTTCCTTCTGCCGACTCAACAACTCTTGACGACTCCAATTTACTTGCAAACCACTGTTTAATCCTAGCCCTGGATTAATAACGTCTGACACCTCATTGTCAGACACTTCATCAGACACCTTCTCCGACACTTGAGAAACCTTACTAGGACCTGACTGCATAGAAAACAAGGAATCCGATCCTATATCATCTGAATCGAACGCATCGACACTAGCCTTAGCCTTGTTAGTCATAGACCTTGTAACATCACATGCAGGGTATAGATCAACTTCCTCAGCAGTACACCTGTCTTCAACTGGTTCAGAAACCATACGTAAGTGCTTTTGAGAACAACATTTATCTGTCAAATCTGATCCCAGCAAAATATCTACCCATGCAATAGGTAATTGCTCCACAACACAGTATTACTTCTCCACAGACGAACTCAGAGTTAATCACCTTCTCTACCCCCAGAACTCGTCTCCAACTGAACAAATCCAACCATTTTTTCTTGATTTTGTTTGCGCTGGAAACAACTAGCTATAGTATGCCCCTTCTTCTGACAATAGCGATAAACTGGTGAAAAACGTTTAGCACACGCGGACAACTCTGATTTATTTTCTGACTGGCCTTTAGATTGACTATCTGCCTGTCCCTTAGATGTGCTAGAAGCCTCGGACTGTGACTTAGTCCACCTGGTACCAACTTTGCCACGTCTAAAGTGTTTCGTGCTACCACTAACACCAGACTCTCTGTTAGGCCCATTCTGACTCCTATGCACCAAAGTGTACTTATCACTATGTTCAGCTGCTGTCCTGAGCTGGTTCACACCCTGATCCTCTATGTGAAGCCTAATCCTGACTGGTAACTTAGTCTTAAAATACTCCATAAGAATAAGCTCCCTAAGCTTATCAAAATCACCATCAACATTCTCAGACTTCTGCCACAAATCAAATGCCATCGCACTCTTAACAATGAAATCTCAATAAGTTTCACCAGAGCCTTTCTTCAACTCCTATGCCTATACTCCTCACTGGTTAACTGATAAGCCAACCTAATGGTTTCCTTAACCTTTTCATAGTCTTTCTTATCCTCGACACCTAGAGAACAGTAAGCCCGGCTAGCTTTTCCTCTCAACTTGGACTGGAGAATTAAACCTCAAAACTCCTTAGGCCAACTTAAGGACTCAGCAACATATTCGAACTGAGAGAAAAACTGCTCGACCCCATTCTCCTCAAAATTGGGAACAGAACGATAACAATCATTTATCTTAAAATGATTGCTGCTATCTGACCCACAACTGGCCTGTGACTGCCTTTCACTTTCAACCCTCTCTCTTTCTAACTCCATTCATCTCATCTCCAACTGAAACTTCCTATCCTCACACTCACGCTCAAGCTCAAGCTCTCTCAAACTCTAACTCCAGCTTCCTCAAAGCAAGCCTCTGCTCAAAAGTAAGATTAGAGCCCTGATCTACCTTTTCCCTCGCTATTCGACTCCACATTATCCTCAACTTCTCCCACACACTCTCTCTCATTCTCATCCTCGCTCCCCTCCATCTCATCAGGAAACAACTCATCAATAAGGAAATTTCTAACCTGACGTACTTTCTTCCTAATAGTACTAGGAATCTCAATTTCCTTTTCTATAGCTAGCTTGAGTAACTCTGCAAGTTTCGCCCTTCTGATTTCGACAATAACTCCTGGGACATCCTAACCTGACTGCTCCCTCAAGCGACATCAACAACTCCACATCTATCCAAGTTGACAAATAATATCAGACACCACACAACACCGTAGCAGACCATACCATAAAATACTCGTCATAAACCCAGGCCGTCAGATTTCTACGACGTGCACATATACTTACGTAACAAACTTCCAATTAACAAGGTTAATAGTATGTTACGGTGACATCTACACTGACAGAGTCACTCTACTGTGACTCGACTCAAAACAAATTAAAGTCTAGGGGATAATAATACATTTAGGCAAACCAACCCGTTTCACCGGCAAACCTGCCTCCAGTTAACCGAAACAGTGAAAGATAAAATAAGAACCAAATAAGATAGAATAAGAAAAGTTTTAGAATTGTATTATACTTAAGATAGATAAATAGTTTTACTTACAATGGATGACAAGCATAGATGGCACCCTATTTTCTAATAGGCTCAAGTATGAGGACCGGCAGTAACTCAAGGAGTGAGTGAGTGAGTTTAGTTTTACGTCGCACTTAGCAATATTCCAGCTATATGGCGACGGTCTGTAAATAATCGAGTCTGAACCAGACAATCCAGTGATCAACAACATGAGCATCGATCTGCGCAATGGGGAACCGATGACATGTGTCAACCAAGTCAGCTAGTCTGACCACCCGATCCCGTTAGTCGCCTCTTACGACAAGCCTAGTCACCTTTTATGGCAAGCATGGGTTGCTGAAGGCCTATTCTACCCCGGGACCTTCACGGGTCAGTAACTCAAGGAAGGACTGGACAATAGGATATACCTCAAAGCATAAAGGAATACCAGGGTAACAAAAATATAAATGGGCACGAGTTTTCAACCATACAGTACTCACAAAAAGCTATCTTAAGCTCAACAACAAAGGATTATCCTAAATCCTAACCCCAACTCCGACTTAGCAAATATCACCTGGAGAGTCCATCCTTCGCTAGCCATCTCAGTCGTCCATTGCCGGTTCTGGTTGGTCCGCCTTACTGACCTCTGGCTAACCCTATTTATAGCCCGCTGGCGGACCTCAGAGGGGAACTGCCTGAGCGAGACTTTTACCCTGACCCTTTACAAGCGAGAAGTGTGCCTTTGAAATTAAGATAATTACCGAATAGGGTGCCATAGGATAACAAAGTATATTGTTACAGTTAAGAATTTGCCGTGACAAACTATTTAACAAATCCCCTTGTAAACCAGCAAAACAGAACAAAGACAAGTTGTTTAGGTTCAAATTCTATATTGTAATACGACGAGAGCAAGATATACAGAGTCACAAGTCAATATAACAATGCAGACTTCAGGTACAATTCAAGAGAGACAAAATCTAAGTCAGTGGGTCACAAAAATACAATATATCAAACTCACCAAAGTCTTGATGTGAGAGGGAACAGCTATGGCAAAATGTAAACAGCGATCGGTGCGACAGCAGATGATGTAGACAGGATTTCAAGCGTTGGTGGTAATCCTGCAAACATGAATGAATGTCAGTGTGAGTGTCACCCTCCACACGGCAACCAGCCTATTTATATATAAGCTAAGTCACTTCCCGAAAGTTCGGGCACAAACGGATGTCGTCAACACTGTAGAATGGTTGCGAAACAGTATTCCGGAAGTGAAACATCGAAAACTAGGAGCAGGTAAATTCCGGAATACCAGAATACTAAAAGTGTTGACCAGATATTAAAACGAAATGTGACCCATAATATTTACTATTCAAAAGACTAAACATTGTGACCCAATAATAATTATTACCAAATTAATAATAAAATATACATTAAATACACACTCGTAACAATATATAAAGTATATATGTGCATAAAGCTGACAACATCCTCTTTACGATGATGCACATAAAAATAGACATAAGAAAACATATCAAGCGTAAAGTGCAGTTAACCGACTTCAAACTGCCTTACAATACTGGGTTGGTACACTTTAAATTCCAACATTTTCATAATAGTAATAGCTACGTGTAACAACCACACACCAATAAAATGTACACATAATAAGGATTAGAATGATGTAATATAACATAATATTGAAATATAATTTTAACTGTAGCGACAGCAATTCTACATACACCAAACACGGCCCTTACTGAAGATAGCCACTAGGCTGTCACGTGATTAAGGGCGGGAGGTGGAATTCACGCAGCCGTAACACTAAGTACTTCCTGTGCCTGTCGTTATATTAGCTGGCTGTAAGTCATCATTAGTGAAATTTCCATAGATTTATACAGGTTAGTGAACTGTTGCATGACTAATTTTCATGACCTGAGTAGAAGCAGTTTCATTTTGATATTTTTCAAACATACTGGAAATCATCTGTAGCTATGTGTGCATAATTTTCTTTCATCTTTCTGCTGACTTTTTATCAAATGACACCTGATTAAACACCATAAGTACAACTTAATTAATACATTAACATATCTATCCCATTGACAGCCATGTTAAACCTGATTAGTATGTCTAAAATATGTTGTTTAAACTGTTGAAGTTCTTGTAATATATTAATTATCGAAAAATTGAACAAACTGTGTATGCCGTGAAGATGATTTCCCAGCTAGTAGATGAAAGCAACTGGCGATCTACCAAAACTACATTTATGAAAATTATTCTTGCAAAAGTTCATCTACATGCAAGTCTGTGGGAATTTCACAAATAATGACTCTCTTATGACCATCTACCGTGCCTCGTGTTGTGACAATGACAATACGTTGATCATAAAAATCAAACAAACTTCAGTATCTGTCCCTTCACAGAACAGAAAAACATAAAGCAGAACATAGGCGGATCCAGAGATCGGGGTGCAGGTAGGGGTACGCACTCAGACACCCCTGTGTCTCTGATATTTTGCCAATGACCACTGAAACTAGAGTGAAATTGAAGTGTGCCCGGCCATGTGCCCCACCCCCATATATCATACCCTTTCATTATTTTACTTTTACTCAACAGTGTGCGCCTCACCTCCCCGTCTGGTATACTTTAAATAAAAACTAGCAGGTGAGTTTCAACGTTTAATATTGTCGCCATCTTGATATAGAACAAGGCATGCTGGGATGCCGGGAGCATTCATTGAATCCTTGTATCGAGGGAGCATTCATTATTCAGATCTAACATCGTAACATCCCTCTTTCTTTAAGGAAAAGCGATAAGCTGATTAAATTCAAAGTTCATGAAAATTCAGCTCTTATGAAAATCTTATTTCTTTTAACAGTTACGCTTTTAACTATACTCTGAAATAAGATGACAGTCTCTCGTTGTTTGAGCATCAGTCCATTGAAACTGTTTATCTTTATAATATAATTCAAAAGAATTACTTTAAAACTTTAACTTCAAATTAATACTGAAGATTGTGCTTCCTGCACTAATACTGAAATCAGGTGTGTCCATCACAAACTATTTGTTCATTGCTCACACTATCCTAATTCTACACAGTCTCTTCACTATCCTAACTCTACACAGTCTCTTCACTATCCTAACTCTACACAGTCTCTTTATGATATGTAGTCACTGAGGTAGGTAGGTCTTCTCACTGCTCTGCCTCGTAGTGTCCTCTGTGGACTAACAGGAATGTCAGTCTTTGGTGGAGACATCGGCGGCGGCGGCGGCTGCTGAGTGGGTTGTCGACCTCGTTGTGGTGTAGTCGGCATCGGTTGTGGCTGCTTCGCTGGGGAGCACTGAGGAGGATTGACATCCATCAACCTGTCTGCTGCTGGTGGCTTAACAGGCTGTCTTCTGCTGACTGCTGCTGGCGCTGGTCTGGGGTTCAAACCTGCTGGTCTCAGGTTCAAACGTGGTGGCTGCATACGTTGACTAGGCGTTGAATCTGGTACCGGATATCTCTTCCACATACCCGTTTCTGCAAAGTGTTCTTTTGATGTTCGAAGGTGTCTTCTATTTCGACGATACTGTCGACCATCTTCTGTGCGAACACTGTAGGATCGAACATCTACCTGGTTTTCAACTCTGGCTTTTATCCATCTTCTGTGACCTGGAGGCTGGAATCTGACTATATCACCCTTGTGGAGTGACGGTAGTTCTCTGGTGCTCTTGTTGTAGTAAGACATCTGTACAGCTTTCTTCTCAATGAGTCTCTGTTTAACATTAGGCTGTATCTCTGGTTTCAAGAGCTGTTTGGACACTGGTAACTGACTTCTGGTTCGTCTACCGAATAGACGCTGTACTGGTGATGAACCCATCTTCTCATTTGGGATATTTCGTAACTCAAGGAGAGCTAGAAATGGATCCGACTTGGCTTCATGTGATTTCTGTAGCATTGTCTTTGCAATCTTCACGGCACTTTCAGCTTTGCCATTGGATTGAGCATATCCTGGTGAGCTGGTATTGTGTTCAAATCCATATACTGAAGCAAAGTCTGAGAAACTATGCGAGTTGAATGGCGGTCCGTTGTCAGTAGTAACTACCTGTGGGGCTCCATGACGTGCGAAATGGGCCTTGAGTTTGGTGATAACTTCGTTTCCAGCTTTACCTTCCAGCCTATCGATTTCGAAGAAGTCAGAGTAGAAATCGACGGTAATGAGGTAGTCCCTTTTGTCGCATTCGAACAAGTCACAGGCAATATATTGCCATGGCAGCTCCGGGATCTGGTGACTTATCATTGGTTCCTTGCCCTGGTTAGACTGTATGGTGTTGCACACACTACACTTGGATACATAGTCTTCAATGTCACTGTACATTTTGGGCCAATACACTGTCTCACGTGCTCGTCTCACACATCCCTGTATACCAGTGTGACTCATGTGCAGTCTCTCCATAATGATGTGTCGTGCAGCTGAGGGCACCACAATTCTGTCAACTTTGAAGACAAGTCCATTTTGTACAGACAATTCTTCTCGGAAATTTGCATATGGTTTCAAATTCCTCGGAACTCTCTCTAGGTCTTCAGGCCATCCTTGCTGAATTATTTTCATGAGCTGGTATAGGTCTTCGTCCAACTTTGTAGCTGTTTGTAGCTCTTGGAGTCTTTCGCTTGAAACCGCAATGTTCTCTGTCATGTCTATGCTCTGCAATTCTTCTTCAAGCGATTTTAAGAAGATCTCTTCCTTTTCAACATCCTTCTCCGGTCTTGAGACGAAGGCTCTACTGAGTGTGTCGGCTAAGTACATCTCCTTGCCTTTCTTGTACACAACTTCGTACTCATATTTCTGTGTTCGGAGAAGCATCCTCTGTAGACGTTTTGGCGCTGATAATAGGCTCTTCTTGTGTATTGTCACTAGTGGTTGGTGATCAGTTTCTACAAGAACTTTTCTTCCGTAGACATATCTCTCGAACTTTTCTAGTCCGAACACCATCGCTAACATCTCTTTCTCAATTTGGGCGTAACCCTTCTCTGTACTGGTTAATGCTCGTGAGGCATACTGTACTGGCTGGCCATCCTGAAGCAAGCACGCTCCGAGTCCACTTTCAGACGCGTCACATTGAAGTGTCGTGGTCTGGCACTCTGTGTCGAAGTACCTAAGGACTGGCGGACTTGACAGGATCTTCTTGATATCACTAAAGGCTTGTCCATGTACCTGTTCATCCCATCGAAAGTTGATATCTTTCTTCACCAACTCCCGCACTGGCGCAGATACCTCGGAGAGATTGGGAGCAAACTTCTGTAGGTAACCAACCATACCCATCAGACGCTGTACTCCACTCTTGTCTTCTGGCGATGGCATCTTCTCAATGGCGTCGAGTTTACTTGGGTCAGCTCTCAAGCCTTCCTTGGATATCACGTGACCTAAGTAGTTGACCTGGATCTGTTTCAACTCAACCTTCTCTCTGTTTAGCTTCAATCCTGTTTCTCTACAACGTTGAAGTAGTTGTTCGAGGTTCTTGTCATGATCTATGGAAGCATCTTCGGGTGTCTTGCCTTTGCCCCATACAAGCAGATCGTCATGCGCTGCATATACACTGTTCAGTCCTTTCAGTGCATTGTCCATTCTTCTTTGAAATTCTTCTGGCGCCGGAGATATTCCAAACGGCATCCTTAGCCATCTGTACTTCCCGAACGGCGTCTCAAACGTAGTAAGGTAACTACTGTCTTGATCTAGGCAGACATGCCAAAATCCGTTCTTGGCGTCAAGGTGTGTAAAGTAGTAGGCTCCCTGTAGCTCAGGTAGGATATCATCAATGGTTGGTATCGGGTACTCATTTCTTTTGAGTGCTTTGTTCAATGGTTTCGGGTCGATACACAGTCGTACAGCTCCTGAGGGCTTCATCGCTACAGCTAAACTGCTTATCCAGTCTGTTGGAGTGTCAACTGGTGTGATGATACCTAGTTTCATTAGCCTATCCAGTTCATCTATCACCTTGGTCTTCACTGTGAGAGGCCATTTCCTGCATGGTAACTTGACGGGATTCACCGAGTTATCTGTCACTAAGTGCAGTTCACCTTCAAGCTGACCTTCACCTTTGAAGACATCTCCATATTTCTTCATTAGCTCTTCTCCTTGATCAATCTTTTCATCCACTTTGGCTATGTTCTCTCTGTTCACTGTCATCAAACGCATGTGTTGTACTGCTCTGGATCCTAGAATTGACTTACAGTCCTCATCAACAATTATAAATCTCACCTTGTAACTCTCATCATTCATTGGGTTTGTCACAGTGAAAATCTTCTGTCCCAGGGTCTGCATTTCTGTTTTGTTGTACATGACAAGACTTCTCTGTGTCTTCTCTGTTTCCTTGAATTCTGTGTCTCTTGTAATGGCAACATAATCTCTACTTGACATTACATTAGTTGTCGCACCACTGTCCAGCTGGAAATTTGTCATGTGTCCTTCAATGTACATGTTTGCACATATGACTTTCTCATAATCTCTGTCAGTGTTCATTGCTAGGACATAGTCATTCCCATCTTCATTTTCTTCATCGCTAGCATATTCATCTTCTACTGAATGAACTTGAGATTTTCTGAACTTGCACATCGAACTGAAGTGATTTCTGTATTTGCATATGTAGCAGGGCAGTGAATGTACAGACGACAAACACACGCTACGGGTGTGAGCTATTGCCAGAGCAATCTTTATTTTCGTGGTCGATAAGTCACCCTGAAATATTTACAGAAATAGTGATACAATGAATAGTACATAAAATCATCAGTGTGCAATACTTATTACCAGTGGCTATAAACAGACTAGCAAACATGAAATACACGATAAAGTTACGACTTATCCTATTGAGTGCATAACAAGACGTATATGAATAAACATTCTAAGTTAAACAAGGTCACGAAGTTGTTTACACAATACATGGGTTAGATGGTAACTGATCTATATTACAGTGTTTTACTGTAATGGATATGCTAGTAGTTAATGGAATACATGGATAATAATGCAAACCAGAAATGAATGATTCAAACAATGAGCCTACCCTGTGGGTGAGACTGGGGTGACAACCGAGCTAAGCAACAGTCTGTATCCCGAATATATCTGAATAAAATGTAATTATTATCATAACTAAGAGTAAGACGCTTAAAACTTATGTGCTGTGTGAAATGTTATATGCACATATTGTATACACATACCTAAACGACAGAATTAAAATAGGACTATTCTACAACACATTCGGACTTAAATTTCTCATGCACGCAAGCACAAAGATATAGAAAAGTTGTTAGTAATTACAAAAGGAACCTTACAACTGCTAAGCCTGGTTTAGCATATTTATGTTTATAGATAATGGATGACATTTAGGCAATATCAGACGCCTAGTGTAGTTTAATAGAACATATTTAACTTATTACAACATATAAGTGAAATGATATAAATATACAGAGATATATTAAACTAACCTGATTTGTCAAGTGTCTGTCAACTTGTCTGTGTGGTGACTTTGTGCAGAGTGCAGGCTATTAGACAAAGATTTTAATTTGGAGGTTTAGCTTGGCCAATCAGTTGATCACGTCATGGCTTGGGTTCGTTAAGGGCTTGAGGGACACATGACCTATTAAGCAGCCTACAGATATACATATACAGAACAGAAAACATTAAAATAATAAAATCCCTATGTACATAGTTGTGTCTGCCACACACTTCCCCCCTTCCTTGAAATGACGTCCTCGTCATTTGTTCTTTCCGGTGACCAGATCCAGTAGTGCATCGGAAAGACGTTTTGGTTGGCCCTCGAGCACCCCCTCCTCTATTAAAGAACTGAGATAGTTTGCTCGAGCTAACCAGTCTGGCTGCGTAACTGCAGAAAGTGCAAACTCGCCTCTGCTCATCCAACTTGGTGGTCGTCTATCTCGAACAGATCTTCTTGGTCGAGGCTCTGGTTGCACTGGCACATCAGCAGCAGGTTCTCTATCTGGTGGGGCATCCACAGGCGGAACTGGAGTCTCAGTGTCTGACAGGACATCTGCTGGCTGAACTGCAGGTTCAGCGTCTGAAAGAACATCCACAGGTGGAACTGGAAATTCTTCTGAATGCTGTTCTTGTGATTCAGCATCTACAGTCTTCTTAGTTTCAAAATCGGCACGATCCGCATCCTCAGTATCTTCATTCAGCTTGTCTTCAAGTGGCCTGTCAGCTTGATATAAAACTGACCCTGAAGAATCTGAATGTTGAGTGGAGATATACATAATGTCTTCTCCTTCATCTACTCCATCTTCACTCCCTGTGCTGCCTGTGGTGTCTTCCCTCGGTGTCTGTCGAACGGTTGGCTTTGGTTGTGGAGGCTTGCATTTTCTTGGCTTGGGCACTGGTGCTGAATGGGGAAGAGATCCAATAGGAAGTAATAAATTCCTATGCAAGGTTCTTGTCCGCCCTTGTCCATTCTCCTTACCAAGGACAAACACTGGTATGGATGGATTCGGTTGGTCTAAGATAACATAAATGTCTTGCTCCCATTTGTCAGCTAACTTATGCTTGCCATCAAATGCAACAACCTTCACAAGTACTCTGTCACCCTTTTCAAGAATTGCTGCCCTAGCTTTCTGATCATAAAGATTCTTGTTCCGGGACTGGGATTTCCTGGCAGCAATAGAGGCTATGTCATAGGCCTGGGTGAGACGATCTTTCAGTTCACTTGTATAACTGGCCATGGACTTCTGCTTGGCTGTCCCCATGTCAAGTCCAAAGGCTATGTCCACTGGGAGACGTGGATGGCGTCCATACATCAAAAAAAATGGTGCAAATCCTGTAGATTCATGGCGTGTGCAGTTGTATGCATGCACTAATGGTCCGACATGGGCTCGCCAATTCTTCTTACTGTCCGGATCAAGAGTGCCAAGCATGTTGCGGAGCGTCCTGTTGAAGCGTTCGCACATTCCATTCCCCATAGGGTGGTATGGTGTAGTTCGCGACTTGTTGATCTTCAGTAGCTGACATAACTCCTGCATTAGTTTACCAGTGAAGTTGGGTCCTTGATCCGAGTGGATGCGCTTAGGTATCCCATAATGTATGATGAAATTGTTGAAGAAAACTTCAGCAGTTGTCTTGGCCGTCATGTTTTTGGTTGGATAGGCCTGGGCATAACGGGTGAAGTGGTCAGTCACTACTAGAACATGTTGCTGTCCTCCCTTTGATGGTTCTAGAGTGAGGAAGTCCATGCACACAAGCTCTAGAGGCTGTGATGTTTCTATGCTGACGAGTGGTGCTCTTCCTGTTGGTGTTTTACGACGCAAACATGGCACACATTGTTGAACATGGGCTTCTACATCCTTTGTCATTCCAGGCCAATAAAATCTGTCTTTGATAAGTGCCAAGGTTCTGTCTCTCCCTGGATGTCCCACATTGTCATGGAGACTTCGTAATGCAGCAGATCGACATCTGGTTGGAAGTACTAACTGTTCCTGTTCTTCTCCATCCCTGTTGGTGACCCGATAAAGAACACCTCGCTTCAGCTGAAAGTGCTGGAAACTCTTCAACAGCGTTGTCATCTCTTGATTCCCAAGAAACTGTGTCCTATCCGGTCTTGTTTTATTCCTGAGATGGTCAATTATGATAGCAAGCTCTTGATCTTTTGACTGAGTTCGTCTCCAATCTCTGGCATTAAAGTCACATCTGTCTTCAGGTGTCTCCTCGTGTTCGTCGAAGTCAGGAGTGGAAAGAACCAAACTTTCAACAAGGCTACGAACTTGCAATACATCACAGATAGCTCTAACCGAGTCCCTGTTTATCTCTTCCCTTTGTACTTGATCTTCTCTCTGAGGTAATCTGGACAGAATGTCAGCATCAATATTGGATTTTCCTGATCTGTACTTGATGGTAAAGTTATAGTTGGCTAGAGAGGCTAACCAGCGATGTCCAGTAGCGTCTAGACGAGCTGTAGTTAGGACATAGGTTAGAGGGTTGTTGTCAGTCATCACGACGAAGTCATTTCCATACAGATAATCGTGGAACTTTTCGGAAATTGACCACTTTAAGCACAAAAATTCTAACTTATGGGCAGAGTAGTTTCGTTCCGAAGGCTTCAATCCTCTACTTGCGTATGCAATTACCTGTAGGTGGCCGTCCTGGTGCTGATAGAGGACTGCTCCCAAACCGTGAGTGCTTGCATCTATGTGAAGTTCAAAGGGCTTTGTGTAGTCAGCATACCCCAGAACTGGAGGCATAGAAAGGCATGTCTTGATCCTATCAAAGGCATGTTGCTGGTCCTGACCCCACTTGAAACCCATAGTCTTTGAGGTTTGTTTCCTTGATCTTTTGACAGTCTTTGGCATCAAGTCAGACAGAGGTCTGGCAATACTAGAAAAATTCTTCACAAATTTACGGTAATAACCAGCAAATCCGAGAAACTTCCTAACTTCCTCAGGTGTTGATGGTGTAGGCCAGTTTTTTATCCTGTCCACCTTCTCTGGGTCTGCCTCAATACCCTCAGCGGAAACGATATATCCAACATATCTCACTCGGTGTTTGAAAAACTTGCACTTTTTGGGAGCAAGTTTGAGACCACATTCTTGAAGTCGCTTGAAAACCATCTCCAGACGTTTAATATGTTCCTCATAAGTCTTGGAAAAGATGATGAGGTCATCAAGGTAGATGAGGCAAATCTTCAAATGGAGCCCCCAGTGAGGACATTGCCACCATGTAGGACATAGATTGAACGCCAGCAACATCCTGTGGATATTCCTGGAATATCAGCACCTGTTCTGACTACATTTGACATTGTCACGTGACATTTGCGTTATATCTGTGTTTTGAATGTGACTTTTCCAATATTGGATACGTGGTATTTCTCAAAAAAACCCTGGACACGTTTCACGTGAGTTGAATGAATGTTTGACTGTTCAACATCATTGCTAGCTAGCATCTTTCATTGTATTCTGTAAACGTAATTACCTGGCGCCAGGTCTCTAAAATGTAACTTTGTTTATAACTTGTGTTTGGTAACCTTGCATTTTGCATTTACTTGATTATATTGTGCTTCTGTGTCAGCTCCTGATCAGGATACTGTTGGTACCAACTTTGTGTATATAGCTATATTGTATTTCATCAGTTATTTGCCACAATTTAGTTCTGTATTGCTTTAGTTATGTGAGCTTCGTTTAGTTGAATTTAGTTCAGTTTAGTTTAAATACATTTAGTTAACTCTTGTTTATCTTCAGTTAACTTGGTATTCAGAGTGCTTGTGTGTATGAAAGTGACTTCATTTCATTTCTACTTTCTGTTCGTCTCTAATCAAATAAAAGGTAAGCAAGTACAACTACATAGCAAGCATAAAAGGAATTAAATATGTTTTAATGTACTAACTGAATGACGACAGACTAGCGCACCTTCTTGATACACTTGACATTCTTAATAATCTGCCCCTCCCAATCCCTCATGTTGTCCTACATACTTATGTTGTAGCTTTAGTATTAGTTTTGCTGGGGGCTCCATTTGTAGCAGGGCAGTGAATGTACAGACGACAAACACACGCTACGGGTGTGAGCTATTGCCAGAGCAATCTTTATTTTCGTGGTCGATAAGTCACCCTGAAATATTTACAGAAATAGTGATACAATGAATAGTACATAAAATCATCAGTGTGCAATACTTATTACCAGTGGCTATAAACAGACTAGCAAACATGAAATACACGATAAAGTTACGACTTATCCTATTGAGTGCATAACAAGACGTATATGAATAAACATTCTAAGTTAAACAAGGTCACGAAGTTGTTTACACAATACATGGGTTAGATGGTAACTGATCTATATTACAGTGTTTTACTGTAATGGATATGCTAGTAGTTAATGGAATACATGGATAATAATGCAAACCAGAAATGAATGATTCAAACAATGAGCCTACCCTGTGGGTGAGACTGGGGTGACAACCGAGCTAAGCAACAGTCTGTATCCCGAATATATCTGAATAAAATGTAATTATTATCATAACTAAGAGTAAGACGCTTAAAACTTATGTGCTGTGTGAAATGTTATATGCACATATTGTATACACATACCTAAACGACAGAATTAAAATAGGACTATTCTACAACACATTCGGACTTAAATTTCTCATGCACGCAAGCACAAAGATATAGAAAAGTTGTTAGTAATTACAAAAGGAACCTTACAACTGCTAAGCCTGGTTTAGCATATTTATGTTTATAGATAATGGATGACATTTAGGCAATATCAGACGCCTAGTGTAGTTTAATAGAACATATTTAACTTATTACAACATATAAGTGAAATGATATAAATATACAGAGATATATTAAACTAACCTGATTTGTCAAGTGTCTGTCAACTTGTCTGTGTGGTGACTTTGTGCAGAGTGCAGGCTATTAGACAAAGATTTTAATTTGGAGGTTTAGCTTGGCCAATCAGTTGATCACGTCATGGCTTGGGTTCGTTAAGGGCTTGAGGGACACATGACCTATTAAGCAGCCTACAGATATACATATACAGAACAGAAAACATTAAAATAATAAAATCCCTATGTACATAGTTGTGTCTGCCACACATACACTGCAAGTTTTCCCATACGCTGGACAATTTCTTGGTGGGCAATCTGTTCCACAGTATTTGCAGACTCTCTGATTTACTCTGTTTTTCTTTCCTTTCTTGTCATATCTCTCATGTCTGTGGCTTTCATTCTTCATGGGTTTCTTGAACTTTCTTTCTTTCTTTCTTGAGAACGCATGAATATCATCTTGAACATTTCCTGTCATGGCTTTTGTCTGATATTGGCTGGATTCATAGGCTCTACAGATATCTATGCAATTTGGTAGCGTTAGATTTCTAACTTCCAGAAGCTTGCTTCTAAGAGACTCATCTTTGACACCAACAACAATTTGGTCCTTCAATACCCTTGCCTCCATGTTCCCATAGTTGCAGGATCTGATCAATTTTCTCAAATGTGCGAGGTATACATCAATGTTTTCATTTGCTTGCTGATATCTCTTATGAAAGACATATGATTCATAGGTTTCATTTACCTCTCCTAGACAAAATTCCTCAAACCTCTGTAGTACTGCCTCAATATCATTTCTTTCATCTTCATCTTCAAATGCTAGGCCATCATAAATGTCAAGGGCGTCACTTCCTATGCAAGTCAACAGGGTAGCGGTTTGGAACTGATTATCTTCATTGTTTAAACGTGTTACAATTACGTAGTTGTTCCACATCCTACGAAACTTTCTCCAGTTTGTAGCCAGGTTACCTTTTAGCTCCAGTTTTGCAGGTAGGGGCACGGTCATGCGTCTCCCCACATGGCCATGTGCTTCGCCATGTGCTCCCTGCTCCTCTTCACCGTGATCTTCATCTGCCATCGTTATCACGGTAATATGGCGCTCACTGACTTGTCAATAGTTCATTTGTATTCTATTACTCACTGCGACCACATTTGGTCACTTCTGACACCATGCTTCGTCTGGTATACTTTAAATAAAAACTAGCAGGTGAGTTTCAACGTTTAATATTGTCGCCATCTTGATATAGAACAAGGCATGCTGGGATGCCGGGAGCATTCATTGAATCCTTGTATCGAGGGAGCATTCATTATTCAGATCTAACATCGTAACAAGTGACAGCCCTTATTACGCCACTTCGTTCATATTCATACAGTGCGCAAGGCAGTTCCGGATTACCAACGAAACACCGACTGCATACGCCTCCGTAAAAAATGTATCTGAAGCGACTAAGGGCAGGCTCTGTCTGAGCAATGTTTCATGTTACTCACACCAAAATATAAAACTGATTTGGTCCTGACTGACTTCAGAGGTATCTTCATATTAGTCATATTATTCTATTTCTTTAATAACTTGGTGCATTTTAGTGAGGTATGATTCAGTACAAGTGCCAAGCAGTCTTGCAGGATCATTCTGGCAAATTCTTGATGTAGGTGGCAGTGTGTTTGCTGAGCCAGCTGGAGAACCTGTTCCAAGATTTTCCCCCATCGGCCTGCTCACCGGCAGAGAAAAGGGGAGGCATGGTCATACCATGTCATTACATTATCAACCACAGCAACAGAAATTGGTCTTTTATGACAATCAAAAATGCCCGGTTACTTGTGCCAGAGGTGGAATCAATGAGGCTGGAGTAGACATGAGCTAGTTTGTTTCATTTTCAGACATACAAAGATGCTCACCCATAAAGGTATTAATAGATTATTCTCATTAACTTTGCAATCAGTAACTGATGGTGTGATGTTAAAAATATTCATATTGACCGAAAAAAAAGCGTTAAGGTTCTGAAAACATGTGTTATTTGGTCTCGATAGTTGTACTTTACAAGTTAAAGTCGCATGTAAAAGTCACGACAAAATATTTATTTCAATACTGACGAGATCAGTACCATAAACCACGTATGCACAAACCCCAAGAGAATATTTTTCAGCCCACACTGGTACCTGGAATCATGATTCTAGAATGTGTGTTAAACAAGTGTTAAACCTATCTACCAAGCGGATGTTATTCTCAATTGCAGTGTTTGTAAATTATTCGGCCCAATTATTCGTTTATCAAACATTATCCATACTGTTAACGCATCTACTCAGCTAAACGCGTGTTACTGTTTGACACAGACACTTGATGCCCCAAACGAGCATCAATAACCGAACACTGTCTCGATCGTTATGTCACGTGATCCGGAATACCCTGAAATGATTCGGAACTGCAGTAATGGAGGGGAGTTTCTTTTGCGACACCTCTGAAGTCAATCAGGACCGAATAAATTTCATATTTTGGTGTGAGTAATATGAAACATTGCTCAGACAGAACCTGCCCTTAGTCGCTTCAGATACACTTTTTACGGTGGCGCATGCAGTCGGTGTTTCGTTTGTGATCCGGAACTGCCTTGCGCACTGTATCCTTGTTACAGGGCGCGCAAGTAAACTTCTGGTCCAGATCAAGTTAAACAAAATATATCACCTGAAATAACACTGTCTCGGCTTTAAAATGAGAGATTGAGTGAAATCCATGAAGATTTAGAGTTTCTTGGGGTTAATGTATGCGACAGTGATCCGGAATAGCCGTGATCCGGAATACCCTTATTATATTATATCACTGATATATATAGCTGCTTACATTCGTGCTGGCGTGGATTTCACCGCGGAAACACCTCGTCACAAACTTAACTAAACAAGGAACAGTCAAATCCCTGAAACTCAACGGATGTCGATTCCTAACTTGTCATGACTTACCGTTATTAATTTTACCGGCAACGGGACACGGTATATTACCACATGCTCTTCGTCTGTCTCCTGCCTGACGTCAACATGATTTGTCGGTTTTGTTCTGCTTTCCATACGACTGCTTTTAAACGGAGTGAAGATATTGAAACGAGTTGGGAGGAAATTGGATCGTGTTACAGCTGAGTCAAATTGTTGGGGGATAAGGACATAGATATAGAAGTTCGGTTTTAAAATGTCAAATTCAGTTGTTATATTTTCGCCAAATACCTCTGATTTTCGAACATAGTGCTTTTATCTTCATTCTATCGGAACCACGGTAAATAGTACATATTGTGTTGGGAAATCAGAACTATTACGTGTTATTACTCAGATAAGGACAAAAAATTATGAATGAACAAATTCTTTAATCAGTAGTTCATATGAATAAACTCGTATTCCAGCCAATGCCTACATCGAGCACACCTTGGTATAGTGCGAAGTCGTCTAGTTATATGCTGGACTAAATCAGATGGAGCTACGTTTCGATACAGCTTCTTGTATCGCTGTCAAGCGACAACGCTTGACTTGACAACGATACAAGAAACTATCGGTAACGTAGCCGACAGTTGCAATGTGGTCCTATACAGTCAATTAAGGCATGATCCTGCGTCGCGGCCGAGAACACCACCTTCATAAGTCCTATTCAGAAACTAGCGGCCGATTACCCCTCGTATTTCGTAAGATTTTTAAAAAGTATTTGCCGTGGGTTTTTGACTGAAAAGTCTATACCGATCTACCCACAGATAGTTTCCCTACACCTACATGCACGTAACTGTCATATTTTCAAGATCATACATTTAGTTAGTAATGGACCGATTACCCGTTCACTTCTTGTTTCGACGATAGCGAGCTGACATCAGAGACCATATAATAATAATATTATTATTATTATCTATTATATGGTCTCTGCTGACATGTTGACATGTTGTGCGCTTGCGCTAGATTTCTATAGTCTGTTTCGGTAGACGTTCTTCATTGAAAGTATGCAAGGCTCGCCCCTTTCGTTATGAGCGCTCGCACTCTGGATGTATCACACTTATGTACAACGTCTTTTTCTGGTTTTTTTTATGACATACGTTATCAACATTTTGCTTGCAGAGGGAGACACACCATTTATATCACTACAAAACACTGTTGGAGGGATCAGGTGTATTTATTCATGTACAGCACAGAACACTTTAAGGGAACGATACGTACCACACATTCAGTGGTTTCAGTAATGCTATGGGCGCTGTCTATAACCGAAAAATGCATTGCATAATTAACGACACAGTATAAATGAACAAACAAAATTATATACAGATAAACAAATCATGTACAAGCCTTAAACACGTAACCCTATATGATTTGTGTTAAACGTCACATCTATATACAAAATGATCAAACACCTCTCTCAAACATGAAACTAAAAATACCCCATAAGGCTATACCTGGACAAGATGTATCTTACACAAGTTTCAAATAATTATAATAAAATGTACAGCATTGTAGATACTTTGTATAATAAGACATTAACGTCAAACATTGATATTGTTCTGTCAAATATAATATGTGACTACAGGGATTACTAACATTCTAATTAAAAACCTTCAAATACAGTAATAAAATGTAAACAAATAGAATAAATTATGTACAATAACGATACAACAACAATAACGACATCACTCTCTGTCCATATACGTATATCAAGTCCACTGCATACTTGACGGATAGCCATTGATGTACGTAGCGTTTGATCATTGCACAGGGCCACCCTTTCTGCGAACTGAATCTAGACGTTTAGACAGAGATGCCAGTTTAAACGCCAGTCGAGTAGGAGTTTTTGAAGTACACCGAAATCTAAATTTTGGGAAAGCTGGAAACTCCCGGCCAGGCGTAGGTTTGAAGATATGATGTTCAGGGAACATTCGAGTGAATGTCAACAGATCCTGTCTTGACAGTTTCTCCTGTCTCTTACGGGCTGTAGGTGTGTGAGTGCCTGTCAATGTGCTGTATACTCCGTCAATTTCTGCGGATAAAGTCCCCACAACCTGACTATGACAGGTCATGGTTTCCTCGGAAATGTTTCCCCTTGCATCTTAGAGTGAATCTTCAAGGTAAACAGTTATCAAGGTTGTAAAATCCATCATCATAAGTAGGTATAGGTATCAAGAATATGGATACAGGCTCTCAAAAAACGACATCAAAATGCACGTGTCGCTTACTTTGGTACAGCTGAAAGCATTGATTATCTGTTCATTACCTCTGAAGTCTCTGTTTAAGAACTCATTGGGTGGGTGGTCACCCAAGGCATGTAGGAACAAAGAATCCGGCCAACAATGATGCCCATTCTATCTAGCATGCCCTCCAGCTCCCGAGCACTTGGTAAAAAAACTTCCACCAGAATGTCCTGCGCTTTCACCACATCGCAGTCATTAGACAGGCGAAGAGTCTGGATTCGGTTCTTGGCGGCATACGTACGCTAGGGCCCAGAGCATCATTTTGTTCTGGCGTTCAGTGTTCTGGAGTCTGGCTTTCACGTTGTCCCATACAGGGATGTAGCCTTTATAAGTATCTGAAAGTAAAAACAGTATTACTTCATGTGTTACGAGTGTGTATTTTCTGTATATTTTCTTATTAATTAAATAGTAATTATTATTGGGTCACATTTCGTATAATCAGCACAATTAGGATTTTGGCAGCTGGTTTTCCGTAAATTATCTGCCCTTGGTTTTCTATTTGCTTACTTCCGGGAGACTGCTAGAGCATTCTACAGTGTTGCCGATGGTGGTCGTATGTGTCCGAACTTTCGGGAAATGACTGAATGTATATATAAAGGCTATTTGCCGTGTAGGCAGGGGGACACACATTACTGGAGTATACAATTGCTGCCAACGCTTGATCATCATGGTCGCCGTCAGACCGCTCACTGTGTTACATTCTGCATAATTGTCTCTCTCCCGCACTAAGACTTTGAATTTGCTATATTATATCTTGTGACCCATTGCCTTTGAGTTTGTCTCATTTGTATTGTATTTGAAATCAGTATTGTGAAATTGACATGTGATCTTGTATAACTTTGAATGTCTTTTTACGTGTCTTTGTTCTGTTTTGCTGGTTCACAGGGGGTTTCTTGCATCGTTTGTCACGGCAAATTCTTAACCGTAACACATGAGTGCTTAAACATCACGTCTAATACACTGTAAGTGACAGTCGGTAATGCACATTCATATTACAAATGTCTTAAACTGCATAAATCATAACCACAGTTTACTTAAGCCCACCTTCCTTCAGTGGCGAAATCAACGATTCAACCTCATCAGTATCTGGCCGGGAGTCTCCATTAGTAGTCTGGGAGGTTGAGCTCAGCTCCTTGTCTGGGTCAGTAGATGTGCTGACAGTGTTGCTTGAACTACTGACTTCAATCTGAACACTCTGAACATCGGCATCACTGACATCGGCATCACTGATACCGACATCACTGACACCGACACCACTGACATCTTCTGTACACGGGTCGTGGATACCATTCACTCTGGTTTCCTGAACATATGTCAGGCAATCTTGGAGAGATTTGTGATATTGCATAGACTGATTGGTGCAGATTCTTACACACTGTTAACGGGCTGCTAAGAGTAAGAATCAACACCAAAAGACGCGCTGTGCAACAGTTGTTACATACGAAATCGCGCAAATCGTATAGTATGCTGATGTATTGCTTCATACATAGGAACCATGTTTAAATTACATACACGTACAATTATCAGAGTCGTCATACGTTTTGAATTTCCGTGAGTCGCGCCTGTTAAGAATCATAGCCAGGATTAGGCCCAGGCCCGGTGTCAGGTCAGCGTGTCTAGAACTGAGACAAATACAGTTTTAACAACCTATCCAAACCTATACGTAACATACGTAACATACGTAACATACGTAACATACTTAAGAAATTACGTTCACTTGCTGCTTTTCGAAGAGGCGCCAAGTACCGTTATACTTTGAAAGCACGGAACGTAAAGTAAAGTTCTTCATGTATCTGTTGTTTTTCTGTCCACTAAACCGCCATCTTTGCACCAACATATGACGACATTAACACCTTCAGTGTCAGTTTGTACTTGTAAGCCTGGATAAGCGTACATGCATATGCATTGTTGGAGTTGGCATGTCTGGTTGGTGATGATACAGTTCTATACAACTTTGATTTCCTTGGTGTTTTCACTGATGTCAGTGTTCCCACTTTCCTTTTGGAGGCCATTGTGAATATCTGACCAATTCCGGATCCGAACAAAACGTACGTGTTTCTTGAGTAGGTAACTGCGATGGAATTCAGAACAATTCTGGCCAAAGCGCTAGTGTCACGTGGGATCGCGCCAGTAAGCGATTGGTTGATTAAGCGAATGCTCTGTTATTCTGACCAGTTCATGCCAAACCGATTCTATCACGTGAGATCGCGCCAGTTGGTGATTGGTTAACTACACGGATGTTCTGTTAGTCTGACCATGCCCAAACGATTGTTTCACGTGAGATCGTGCCAGTATGTTAATTACCAGCGGAACCACACTGACACACAGGTATGACTAGGATATGTAATTTAGCTCTGACAATGGACGAGGCAGGTGTAATAGATATCTATGACAAGACACTGAAGTCATCATTTAAATTTAATTTTCTTGTGAAAGAAGAACAGATCGCTGTGCTAACAACAGGATATGGAAAGTCCATGTGTTTTGTGTTGCCACCGTTAATACGAGATGAGGTATGTACACGGTCTTGTATTCTTTTTATTGTGCAGCGATATGCTACAGGCAGTAATCGGTATCGGTCAATGCTTTACTTTGCAGTGGTATTTATTATTGTGTATGTGTTGCCTACGTATTTTACTTTAACTCTAATGCATTTGTTTTATGTACGTGAAGGAGTTATCATACAGACCCCGAAACCAATATATCCAAGCCGTGGAAGCCTAGATGACAACGGTTTCAGAATTTTGTATAAGACTCTTTATATGTAAAACATATTTTATACAGACACTAAATATTCAGGAAAAGACCCATGAAGATCCAGGTAGAATAAGTCTTCAGTAACCCATACTTGCTACAAAAGGCGACTATGCTTGTTGTCAAAGGTAACTAATCGGGTCAGGCCAGACTTGTTTGCTTTGTTGACACATCTTTGTAACCCAATGGCGCAGATGGGTGCTCATGTTGCTGATCACTGGCTTGTATGGCCCATACTCGATTATTCACATACCGCCATCATGACGGTGAAATATTGATGATAGTGGTGTAAAAATATACTCACTCGCTGATTATAATATAAGGGAATAGTCTTTGTGTCATGTGGTATCCAGTTTTATCGTTTAATCTCTTCTCTCAACAATGACGTTTATAATTAACAGCTAGACTGGACAGTGCACCACGTCCAATGCTTTGACTGCACTCATGAGTGGCCAAGTGTTCAACCTGAAACAACATGGGGTGAAAGCTATTGCTGTAGCTATAGCAACCACAGATCAAGATATACAAGGTGTGTTGAAATGTTGACCGTCGCAGTTGGCATGGTAACCTAAGACATCATTTTCCATGCAGACTTCAACTATAAAGCCAAAACAGTTTTATCGAGATGATGTTAAAATTAATTTTAGTTGGAAGCAGTTTGAAAAAGGATCCTGGCGCTGCCTAGTGTTGGGTTATGTTTCTGTTGTTCTGCGTCTGCTGAATTAGTGAAGTGTAACATTACTAGACTTTCCTCATCAGTGGTAGTTATGTGGTGTGTGTGTACAAACCGAAAGGGCATCACGTTGTGGCAGGTGTTTATTGCTGTATTATTGTCGCGTCAATAGTATTATCATGCCCCGGGAAGGAGTATCCTGCCTAACCTCTCCAATACCACAACCCCTTTACCCCCCTTCCCCCTCTTCTCTCTCTCTCTCTCTCTCTCTCTCTCACACACACACACACCGGCACATATACACATCGTCTCCAGAGTAGAGTTTATTGGTAGAGATGTCCTCCCATGCTTATTCCTAAAACAATATCTAACAAATTTATGTGCACGACAACAAGTGTACAAACCCATCTCGTAAACTTCATCAGTTCAACATTCAGTGCATGGGCATTCAACAACTGCCAGAATTAAAGTATTGTATCATTTTAAGTGTCAACAATATATATTGCACAAGGACAGTTGAATATATAAAATCAACAGTTATTTGCATCTGTTTTTAAAGTACTAACAAAACACAATAACCATTTATTATACTACGTCTATATTGACTTCCAAATATCTGCTTTTTGGACCCGTGAAGGTCCCTGTGTAGAATAGGCCTTCAGCAACCCATGCTTGCCATAAAAGGCGACTATGCTTGTCGTAAGAGTCGACTAAAAAGATCGGGTGCTCAGGCTCGCTGACTTGGTTGACACATGTCATTGGTTCCCAATTGCGCAGATCGATGCTCGTGTTGTTGATCACTGGATTGTCTGGTTCAGACTCGATTATTTACAGACCGCCGCCATATAGCTGGAATATTGCTCAGTGTGGCGTAAAACTAAACTCACTCACTCACTGCTTTTTGCGTATTTTATATGGCCTACCATTTACATCGCCCTAAAGCGTCAGGTTGTATGGTTAGTAACACCACTCTCTCAACAATGTTTCTAGTCCTGCGTTTCACCAAATGCCAAATGCAAACATGCAGTATGTTTGACGATTTCATTTATTCATACCAATCTGGCATGTATTAGAGAGGCTTGTACTCCTTCCTCCCCACCCAACACACACACGCACGCACGCACGCACGCACGCACGCACCACCACCGAAAACACAGTACATGAAATATTAATCATGAATGCATTCGGTTGTTAGTAAAGGACCATATAATGTGATCTTTCAGGCAGGGGAGAGGACTTCCGACCAGTATACCGTAAACTGAGATCATTGCGTAGCATCAATGAGACACCAAAGATTTGCGTAATTGCTATGGCAGAGACACTGCTGTGAGAGACGACATATTTTAAAGCTCTGTCCTTGTATAGTTCGGACAGGGTCAGTATTGCGACCAGACAGGTAAACTATTTGAGTAATTTTAATTTCAATTTTTATCAATTTTATCAATTTTTGTTAATTTAATTTTTAATTCTAATGTTATGACGTGGAAAGAATATCATAATGATGTACATCTTATACGTCTACAATTTCGTTACAAACATACTCTACTTCACGTGTAAACTTAAATTTATGCTTTGTTTTGTAGGCCATACATATTCCTTGGTTTCCGGAGGTCAAAACAAAACATGAAGTACGATCTGGCATGAATAGTGGACGAACTGATGGATAGGGGCATAGCAACACCCAAGTTGATCATTTATTGCAGATATATCACACAGTACCGATTGCACATTTTTTGTTGATTACAGAAATAAGCTGATGTTGTTAAATTACTTTTCATTATCGATAGGTGTTCACGTTATCGAGTGGTTGAAATAATCATGAAATTACACACAATTACAACACGTGGCTTCTTCTCTGCCTGTTTGAGGTCTGCTTCAGAAGTGATCAATGTGGATGAATGCATCAGGGACGAACTTCACGAACAGGGCCTTTTCGAAGACCACACTGGTTGAACAGTTCCACAAATCAATAGATGATGACATTAGAGAGGCTATACTTGGGGAGGAAGTGGGGAGGGGTGGCAGAGATGGGAGTGATGTATGGCCGTCACCTATTGTTATGGTCGCAGTCTGGCCCCTCGACGCACCAAACAGTCAGTGAGGGATCTTGCACGTGAAGCAGTGACAGGTGACGTGTGTCAGAGATCTTGTCTTGAAGAATTTTTCTTTTACCCACTAGTACATCACAGAACCAAAAAAATTGTCCACATCTGAATCCTGTGGTGACAGCACTTGTCAACCATGCATGTGTTAATTGCTGGTTATGTCTATCTAAATGTCCATGTTTTAAAGGGGACAGCGTGTGTACAAACAGCGATATCTGCACCATACCAATACTGAAGCCACTGATTGTGTGGTATGTATCGTTCCATTTTTAGAAGTGCTCTGTGCTGTACATGAATAAATATACTTGATCCCTCGAACACAGCGTTTTGTAGTGATATGAATTTATGTGTCTCCCTCTGCAAGCAAAAAATTGCTAAATTATGACACAAAACACAGAAAAATACGTTGTACGTAAGTGTGATACATCCAGAGTGCGAGCGCTCAAAACGAAAGGGGCGAGTCTTGCGTACTTTCAATGAAGAACGTCTACCGAAACAGACTATAGAAATCTGGCGCAAGCGCAGAACATGTCAACATGTCAGCTCGCTATCGTCGAAACAAGAATTAAGTGAACTTGTAATCGGTCCATTACTAACTAAATGTATGATCTTGAAAATATGACAGTTACGTGCATGTAGGTGTAGGGAAACTATCTGTGGGTAGATCGGTATAGACTTTTCGGTATAGACCCACGCAAAGACTTTTTAAAAATCTTACGAAATACGAGGGGTAATCGGCCGCTAGTTTCTGAATAGGACTTATGAAGGTGGTGTTCTCGGCCGCGACGCAGGGTCATGTGTTGACTGTATATGACCACATCACAGCTCTTGGTTATCGTTAGCGTAACTCCGCCTGATTAAAGAATTTGTTCATCCATAAAGTTTTGTCCTTATTTGATTCACCAAACTCTAAACATGCCCCTCAAAGAAGTGTTATATTACTCGCCCATGGAAGATACTGCAGTGTCATATTTTACGGCAACATTACACTACTTCTTTGAAAGGCATTGTAGAAGTTGTAGAACACCTACAACGTATAAACCCACCCAACATATCAATTTGTTTTTATCACTATTGCTCTGTACAGTCACCTACTCTGCTCAAATCACTCACCAACAATCCAATGTATATCAACCTTGTCAACTGTATATATACACACTTGCAGCTTTGTATCACTTGCTTGATAACGGTGATAGTGCCTACACCGAAACGTCGCACCCATTGCAATAAAGAAGATGACTATTCATAGAACTTGGTTTTCCTTCAATATTACACTAATGTAATACCGCTTTTGCACGTTTGATGCCAAATCATTTACTCGTTTAATAAAAACGGCATTGCATGGAATGTCGTTTATGGTTGTCTATATAATATATCGATCTCTGAATGACTTTAATTAACCAATCACAAGCCAGTATTTATTGAAGTCATGGTAGAATTCTTTATAAATGTACTATCTTGCACTTCTGCATTTATGTATAACATTTAAAAATATCGTTACACACGCTTTGTGGTTCGGGGCTTACTTATTTATATAATAATCCACCAAATATTGACACAACTTCAGGGGTGATGTGATCGAGGCCCTGGGTCCTGATTGATGTTTCAATTTAAATAATTACTCATTCGATTTATTAAACGATATCTGGATACATTACTTTAATCTGTCACTGACATAACGTATGAATGAGCAATTCCACACAAATACCTCAACGCATGATAACTAGTGGTCATTTTAGTAGCATTTCAGTGACGTTGTGTTCCAGCACGTGGTTTGCGCATATTACCCGGATGAATACAACCTTATGATACTAAATATAGGACTCGAGCACTCTGGGGCGGTCTTTACAGTCATGATGACCTTTATGCTTGGCTCCGCCTCTTGAGAGTTGGGACAAGCATCAGAACAAGAAAAGCCTTTGAAAAGGCAACTTAGGAGTCACCTGAGTAAAAAAAGAAATTTAGTGAGAAGGACGTGAGATGATTTTTGGTGAAGCTGATTTCAAGATTATCGCGACTGCCATACCTCCACTTGTTTCAGAGGTGGGTACTCGCATTGCGAACATGTGGTACTCACGTCTCCACCACATGGCCTCCCCTATCAAAGGTTTTGGGGCACAACATATACGTTTAACCATGTCAGCAAACTAGTGACGGATTATATATTACAGGTAAAGAGTTATCGCAAGATGACACTGTATCCCCCGCCCCTCGCTAATATCAGGGATAATCTACAATCTACAGCCTCCCAACATAAATATGCAAGAGTCCTGCCCATTCAAAGAAATTCACACATCCCTGTACAAAAGTTCAAATCTAAGTCGTTTCCATGTAAACGACAAGGTACATATATTCCAAAATCTGACAATATCAAAAAGCACAATTTCAGTAATGGAGTAATGCATATGCAAGTTTTTATTAAGATCATGAATATGCATGAAATAATAAATGTGCATGAGTAGGCGGAGCATTAATTCGCCGGAAGTTCCTCTGCCGTGAATGTGAGGCAATCACTATAGCTTCTCCAACTCATGAATATTAATAATTTCTGTGCAGTGAATACCATTGTTCATTTGAGAGCACAACAAACGTCTTTGGAAGCGATTGTAGGATCCCAGCCAGACGACCTATCTCTAAATTCCAGGGAAAGCTAATATATGCTACGAAAATGGACTACATTTTCCAACTCTTCATTTCTAAATTATGCTCAGATCTAGTACGGGTACGTGTATGTTTTGAATAATCCAAGTGTATATATTGAGAGAAAATTCACGTGAGAGACAAATTCAAATTAAATGGTTAGTGTCTTCAACCACTAAATAAGTGCACTGTGTTTGTGCAAGTTTGAAATATTTTATATTTTGTGGCAACACCCCTGTTGAGTCTGAAATGGATTGGTCCACATGCCCGCTTCGTCTAGCATGCACTCAACCCTGACTATGCCTGGGGCACACTTGCACAAAGTGATCTTTGCGCTACAATGATTGTAACTCCCATTCTCTAACATAGGCTTAAGATAGTCGTTGGGCTAAGATCGCTTTGTGCAAGTAAGCCTGGGTCGTCTAATTGCTACTGTTTACCTGTTTCAACACGAGTCATCAGAAGATGACATATCCCCCGGCCCCCACATGTTTGAAAGGACAAATAATCTGAGAGTTACTCATTTGAATTGTTTCCGTGGAATTCATGAAAATTATAAATGCCATTATATATGTAATCGGCAAAGTCACAATGTCATATATCTGCCAGGATCTGCTGAAAGATATGAAATGGTTTTCGAGTTGTGCTCTGGGAACGAAACCCACCCCTCACGAAGTCCGAAACGTTTCCATGAAAACCAAGAAAATAATACATCACAAAAACCTTTAAAAACCAAAAGGCACCACTTTGGGGTCTGCCACACATATCTAGAAAGTTTTACTAACGGATATTAAGAAGTTTTTGAGTTCTGCTCCGGAAAGGAAACACACCTCTCACTTTTCAGACTAAGTCCTAAATGTTTCCATGGAAACCGAGAAAATAATACATCACAAGATCCTGTACATAGCAAAAGGCACCACTTCAGCTTCTGACTGATATATCTGCCAAGTTTTGCAGAAAAATATTGAACGGTTTTTGAGTTCTGCTCCAGAAACGAAGCCCATCCCTCCATTTTGAGACAATGTCTTATATGCCAGGGGGATAAACATTAGACAAAACGGGTTGATACTGTTGTGACAGTAATACAGTATGGTTCAAAATTATTGAGAATAGCTAAAGCATTTCATATTATTAAACGAAAACAAATCAGATAAAATTGAATGTATTGTGAAAGTGAACTGACCTTTTCATGTTGTGTAGGTAACAATTTAATATTTTATCAAGTCTCCTTGAGCTTCACGGCACAGTCTAAGACGGGTAGGCATACTTCCTATCAGAGAGGTTAGTGTTTCGTGAGTTATGCTGTCCCAGTATCGGACCACTTCTCTCTTCATGTCTTCAATTTTTGTCAACCCCTTTTGATTCACACATTCCTTCATCATCCCCCAAATGTTCTCAATGGGATTTAAGTCAGGACTATATGCAGGAAATGGTAATGCAGTCACATTTTTCTCCTGAAACCACTGCTTGGCATGTTTTGCGGTGTGTTTAGGAACATTATCTTGCTGCAAAATCCAGTCATTTCCATAAAACACATGTGCACTTGGAAGGAGAAAATTATCTAATATGTTAGTGTAGCGTTGACTTGTCAGATTTCCCTCAAACACACACAGCGGGGTCGTTCCTAGTAAGGATATCCCTCCCCATACATGAAACTTTGGGCTGTATTTAGGTCGTCGATACAACGGTGCTGACGCAGACTTTGTCCATATTTTCACATTATTGGGATATACCCATATTGAGCTTTCATCAGTAAAAATCACATTTTCCCAGTCAAAGTTTTCATGTGCCAAACACCACTCAACACGCCTGTCTTTATGTTCTTGTTTCATGAGAGGAGAAGGAATTCCAGTCTTTTTCTCCCATCCAAGATCAATCAAATTTCTTCTAACTGTAGATTTTGATACAACTGTTGATCCCCTTTCTATTATTTTATACCTGATGTTGGAGATGCTTGCCCTTTGCTTTTTAGATGCTAAAATTCCCAGCCGGACGCGATCTGAGAAGTCCAATTTTCTGGGTCTCCCTGCTCCTTTCTGGTGCCCAAAATCCTTTCCCTCTTTAAAATTCTTCCAAATCCTATACACAGTAGAAAGAGGAGTTCCTGTTCTCTCTGCCAATGTATTTACATCATCAATTCCTTGATTACACAACTTAAAAATCAACCTTCTTTTATCTTCAGCAGACATTGTTGACAGTGCTGAGGAAAATGACGTCTGCTACAAATTCAGGGGAGGTAACTCTAATTGTACTATACTCAGTAGGCCAAGATGAGTTACCTCCCTTATACCATTACTTAGTTTTAAGTATCAGTGAATCAGTTGAGGTGTTAGGATAGCTCAAAGTAAGAAGAAAAATTCTCAATAATTATGAACCAGACTATATTTAAGCACTTACCAGATTCGTTGTTAAGTAATAGAATCTGGAGGAATTGAATCCTGGTCGTTTGGGTGGCAAGTAAATGCTTGTCTACCCATGACCCCTTTGTGGGATTGAACCACTGACCTTCTACTGTTTAGGTGGACACTCGACCCAGTATACCAACAAGGCGGAGAAAGGAGCAAACAAACCAAAGACCATGTGTGGTCCCAGTGAGTAGAGACACCCTTGCCACTGGACCACCTCTTAGCAATAGTCCAGCAATATCACAGTAAGGGACACCAGAAATGTGCTGAACACATTGTACCATCTTGGGGAATCAAACCCAGGTGTTCAGCATCATGAGCAAACGCTCTAACCACAAGTCTACCCCTATGCCTAATGGACCACCATGGCCAGTTAAGGCAATTAACAGGATGATTCCAAATAAATGAATAACACATTTCTATTATGTCCAGTTTTATTTCCAGTTAGAGTAAATGAGAAAACAAATTACAAATACCATGACAATACCAATCGGTTTGTTCGATCAAAACTTGCAACAGCTGGTGGATAAGAGCACCTGAGAAATGGACATATTATTATTAGATTCTAGCAGTGTGTTCCAAGTTTTTTCTCTCAGGCTGATCACTGCTTAATTTTCTATCCCAGGAATCCAACAATTCCAGTTTTTGTTCCTACAAACTTTTCTCCAGCCATCATACCAAATACATGGGAAATTATTAACATTTTTTACCATCTCCCAACCACGTATATAGTGATTTATGAAAATATAGAAATATTCTGCCTTGTAATTACAATTTAAAAATATACAAATATTCTGAGACAGAAAATGTGAAGTTTATAAAGACCATAACCTAAAAATAACTATTCCCCTGAATTTGTTTATAAAAATAATTAATCTGTATTTTTAAATTATGCAGAATGAAGATCTGAAAGTTTCTTAATGACTATCACCAGACAATAACTGGTCCCTTGAACAGCGTTGTTGACAAGAATACTAATGAATATACAAAATAAAATCTATCTATAAAAAATATTTCATGCTTAATTCTAATATTAACAATGTAGTTTTCTTCAAGAAAGTAATTGTATCACATGGCAAGTGGAATGAAACTGGCTACCTATTCTTGAAAAATGTTCGTAGTCCTACAAAACTTCTTAAGCCCACTCTTAACACACTGACTACGATCAAAATTAAGAATTCTTAAGACTACGAATGTTTCAAGAATAAGGGCCCTGGTCTTAATCCAACAATCAGGGACAAAAATCATTTGAGTCAAGGATACAAGGCATCAGTGAGTATATGGTAATTGCACTATTGCTTAAGAAGGCGCAATAACAACAGCAATAAAAAAGCAACATGAATAAAAGTATAAATATAACTCTTGAAAATAGAGGAGACGTGAAGATTCAGATGACGAATCAATATCACTTACAAGTCCTGATTTCAAGTTTAAGAACACTGAAAGACAAAAACAGTTAAAAACCATTAAAAACTATCTAAACTATACAATTTGTGTTTTGCATACCACATAAATTCTAACAGGACTATTATTGCGTTTTCGAAGGACGAATATTCTATCATTTTACATTGGACTCCTTCTTTACATGTAGGGTTTCAATGTCCAGGTGGGAATTTGCTGTCACATGAATAGTATCTGACACTGCTATGGAGGAAACATGTTGAAGTAAGCACACTTTTCTTCACATAAGTTTCACTTTCTGATTGGCTGAACACTCTCCTATAATTTTCAATATACCCTGCTTTATATATAACAAGCGAATAACATTTCTATGTACCCTGCTTGGAATGCCATACTCACTAGGAACTTTATCTCGAATAACATTGAATCACGTATATGTATGGAAATTTCCAATGATTTGCAAATGCAAATCGATGATAGGAGATAACTCTTAATGTGTTTTTCTGGTCATCTGCAAAATCTAGCAACAGCAACAAAAAATGCTAAACCCATGCCTCAAACAATTCAAAATTAACATTGTGGTGTCTGGTATGGTAAATATGTTGTTCAAAGTTCCCTTGGGGCACATATACAAACATATACAAACATTGAGGGTACATTTAGCCTTGGCCTGAGGGACCACTGAACAACGAACAATGTACATAAGTAGTTGTCCTTGAAGTATCATGCCAGTATAAAATATGAGTATTTCTGTCGGTGGTACTTAACTGGTGCTATTATACAATTCACTAATGTATTTGGTGAACTGAACCATATCCCTTTAGGAATTTGATTAAATTTTCACCTTCACAAGAATCAAACATTTATGAAAATATTAAAGGGAGCGTTTTTAATTGAATTTTGGTAGATATTCAAAATGGAGTGAATATACCAAAACAAGAAAGGATCGGAGTCAACTATAACTTTCATTGGACAGTAATATTGTCACTGACCACTGCCACGATCAATTACCATTATCAACAAGGTCAAATCATGTGAAAGAATTTATTCTGTAGCTGTTTTACTGAATATATTGAAAAACACACAAAACTCTGACTTGCACTTGCATATTTTACCCAATATGCTTGCCTCAAAGTATTTATGCATACAGGAAAACAAATACCATAAAAAACAATATCAACAACAATTATCGAGTGTTCATCATGATTCCTTACTTTCATGTATGCTGCAAGGACATCAGCATCAATTACCCTGGTCTTATACAACAGTTTCTGTCAGAGTCAAACTTGTTGCCATGGAAATGGAAAAAAATATCTCATTCAAATATGCAAAATTACTAAAAGGCACCACTTCACCACCAAACCTATCTATATGCCAAGGCTGGTGCAGAATCATTGAACGTTTTTTAAGTTTTGCTCCGAAAAACACAAAATGCATGATAGGACAGACTGCATTTTAATACCCTTCCATGCACTGGGTCAATAAACGCATGGCAGAGACCATAAGTCTATAACAAATAATATTACACTTAACATATTCACAAAATTAACACATAATCTTTGATGCCCCATATTTGCAATATGTTTTATCAATTCATAAACACAGAAACTAAGCCTGTTCTTAAACACAAAAGTGCTATAATACATACAGCTTTTACTTCAGGTTGACATTACATAACTGTTATCCAGTTGATGCCTCAGACTGCTTTTTGATTCAACCCATTCAAAGATCCTGCCTTCAACTGGTTCCATCAACTTCTCAAAGATGTTAACTGAGCAGTTCCTTTTAGAATTTTTTAAGCAGAAAACAATCGTACTGGACATCATTGTTTTTTTAGACATTATTTTGTTTTAGACATTATTTTGTTTTAGACATTATTTTGTTTTAGACATTATTTTGTTTTAGACTACTTGGAACAGGGGTGTGGAAATATCAAAACTACAAGTGTGAAACAGATGACTGACCTAATAAAGCTACCTTATAAAAACTATTGGTCTTTCATTAAGTGTTGTTTTGACACTGACACTAGTATCTCCATGGCTTTTTCAACCACGAAATATTTGATTTTCCCATCAAAGCCGGACATGACTTAATGAAAAATGAAATCTTCCCAGCAGCCATTGTGATGTGCCATGATACCAGTGTTGACCATTTGTATTAGTGATGTTTACATAGCGAAACAGTCAAACACAAATGTGTCGAAGTTGAAGAAGCCAATGTATGTACATTTGAAAAGTTCGACACATGAATGTTCCAGACATCAAACTACGACACATCAATGTTCAAAACATCAAACACTGATACATCAGTGCTCCCCATCAGTGATTGACTCATCAATGTTCCACACATTGGCGACTGATACGTCAATGTTCAAAACATCAAAAATTCAACCATCAATGTTCCACAGATCAACTTTATATGTTAGAATTGTTATTTTCCACAACCCTGCAATCTATGCCCTTGTCTCAGGCAGTACTAATGAATAAACTGCATTAACCATGCTCTTCATCATCTCTTCCTTCATCATCAGAGTTGTTGGTGGGGACACCATCACCACTGGGGTCATGGTTCCTGTCCGAGGAGTTCTTCAGGGCTGCATTGTGCAGGTCACCTGGGCGACGTGGCAAGGCTGAAATTAAAGAAAGAAATTGCAAATTGTGATGGACAGAAGTACAGGGTGATTGTCTGATTTGCAGTACCCAGCAAAATTCCAATTATATGGCATCAGCTGTAGGTAATAGAGTCTGGACCAGACAATCCAGTGACTGACATCATAAGCATCAATGTATGCAATTGGGATATGACAGCATGTGTCAACAAGGTCAGCGTGTCTGGAGACCCAATCTAGATAGTCACTTCTTATAACAACCATTGACAGAAGGTTCTAAGATGAACCTTTACAAGCTCTGAAACATGCACTGTCAGTAAGGATATTATCTGAGTTACCTCCCCTGATTTAACGTTAATGTATAATTTGGTCTATTTAGTCCTGTATCAAAGAATCTTGTACCCAGTTCAATTCCCATGTTTTAAATATATAATAGACAAAAGGAGATGAAATTGGGTTTAACATCACACTTAAGAATATTTCACTGATATGATGACAACATGCGTGTGTATTGCTTGTACTAGCTGTACTTAAACTGGCTTAATAGTGGAAGCTCATTCTGATAAAATGGCACAGTTAAGCATGAATCCCCTGCTCAGACACATTATACTGACTCCAAGCTGACCAGTCCTTGTTGTACCCATTAATGCCAAGCGGCAGTCAGGGTACTACAAGAGCTATATTTCAACATCTTTTAGAATGATGTGTCCAGGGATCAGACCCATGACCTTCCGGTCTCCGGGCGGACGCTTTAACCACTATACCACAGGGGCGGTTAAAAAAGTATTACGATACCCATGGACTTTTGATGAAAGAGGTGCGATTGTCTCATCATGCATCTCAAACATGCTGAAGTGGGTAGATAGCAAGAAACTGTTTCTTTCACAACTAATTATAGATAGCTCACAGTGAAGAGAACTTCTGGAGAAAACATGTTATGTATTGTCCGAAGATTAAAGGAATTGCAGATGTAATGATGGAAATATTTTTTGACTAGTGACGAGGAGATAAGCTACTGTTTGATGTGGTTCACATATATTTATACATACCACTTGGCATATGTATATTTTCGATTACACTTCCTCAGAAAAACTTCACGTCCAAGACCTGGGTTCAATTCATAAATGAGTACAATTTTAGAAGCCCATTTCTGGGGTCTCTTGCTGTGAAATATTGCTGGAATATTTTTCATTCGCTCCTTAGCAATGTACAGATACTAGTACTTCCCATGGGCTGAGTCTAATTTGCAATTTATCCAGGGACGGAATCTGATCGCCAGAACAAAAAGTCAGAGATGTAACCCACAGGGCTACAATGCTTCGGACAACCCCAAGAAAGAACAAGGAAAGTATCATTGACCTCTTTTGTAAAATTGGCTGAGTATTAAAACATGACTTACATTCACGTGACACAGCGCCACCTTCATCCTGCATGCCATTGCTGCTGTATCCAGAATCCTGTGTCTGCAACAAACAGCATTCCAAGCTAGTATTAAAAAGAGCTTCTCAAGCCAGCTGCTAAGTCACTAAGTGAGAGGTACGTGTATTATTTGAAAAGATAAGACATACATCCTGTTTGCTGTATCTGCTGTAAATTACCATTTTGCCATATCTCTATACTGCTGACTCTCACTTACAAAAACTAACAAACAAACATGGAAATCAAATTTGCATGTTTTAAAGAGGATTCACTGCAAAATATGAACGAGTTGGTTAGTATTTATTGAAAAAGTGTCAACCAATGAAAACTGATAAAGAGCAATGTACATTCATTCAAATTAAAATTAATTTGAGCAGTGAAAAAATGATGTGCCTCAGGGAGGACAATATCATGTTCTTTTAAACAACATACATTGTGAAACAAAACAAAATTCTGTTAACCGATATAAAAGTGATTATTACCTTACTGAGAACATTAACATATTTCTGGCTTCATGAGCTGTACTGAACAGCAAAAGAAATTAAGGTTTGAAAAAAATGAAATCTCATAGAAGTAAGCATTCATGTTGATGGCTTCTATTGACACACTTGACAAAAAAACAGTTTCGTTTCCTTTGCTGTTTAGCATATGTGACTGGCATCCCCTTATCAAAATGTCAACTTTCTTGATAACAGGGTCAGTATCCAGAACAAAATACTGCAGTCAATGTAATATGGAATATGTACATCCCTTGTACATCACATTTAACTCAATCCTTTGACTGTTACATTTATCTGATGTAGAAAGCAAAATACCATTGGTTCTTGGTCACAAGGAACCTCTGCAATTCCGGCAGCAGCTGTTGTTGCAGCAGCTGCAGTTGTAGGTGCCATCGCAGTTGGAGAAGAAACAGCATTGGTGCTGGTGACAGCTGGTGCTGGTGATTCCTCAACAGGTGCCGTTCCTGACGTCACTCTTTTAGGGCAGGTGACTTCAGCTTGTGCTTCAACCACAGTCCCAAATTCATCTGGAGATGTTTGTGTAGCCATCTCTTGTGATGAGACCAGGTTTTGATGGAGCCGCCGAGTACAACCTAGCGAGAGAAAGCTAAGTGCTCACAAAAGTGGTAAATAACATGCTCTCACAACAAGGGAAAAACAGACACAACTATAACATCTGTTGTATTTGGGACTACACTGTCTCAATACAGTTAAGATACTTCTCAATTTGTTTGTTGCAGTCACCTTGGAGCCACATTTTGGTGGAGTAGAATCCTCAGCCTGTCTCAGTCCATGAACCACATTATGTTCCCAACTACCAACCCCTCCCTGCCATGCTAAAGCCCTAAATGAAGAAAGTCTTGATTTCTGAATCTCCCATTTCAATGGGGCTCCTTTTCAATTTAAATGGGTTAATTTGTTTCTTTCACAATTTCGTATACTCAGAGACTAAGTGTCAGTCTTGAGACAGATCATATAACCTTGGAAGCCATATTGCATAGTCACAGAAAAATACATTAGTCTTATATAAACACATAACGAACACGTTCTATTTATACTGAAAAGAAGCTCCAGTGTGATGGAAGATCCTGAACCAAGATCTGCATTACAATAATATTGTTGAAGGACTGTGAGACACAATAAAGAAAATCTAGACATGTTTCACTGAGGGATCTGCATTACAGAAAGGGCCAGTTTAGAGAAACAAATATGGCTCTGTTACTTAGACTGACAAGGCCATGACTGAAGTTCACCAAACACTACATTCTGTTAACGGTTTCTGGGATCACGTCTTTTTGTTTGTTTTTTGTTTGCCCAGCAATAATGCAACAGTCTGCAAATAATAGAGCCTGGACTAGACGATCCAGTGATCAGCCAGTCTGACTGCCTGTCCTGATCAGTCACCTCTCACAACATACATGGGTTCCTGAAGACCAATTCTAGCCCGGATTTCCACAGGTTGAGTCTGTATCTGTGTATCTATGGATGTTTATACCTTGCTGTTGCTGCATCGGGATACGAGGAGTCTCTATCGGGATCTGAGGAGTCTGCATCAGGATCTGGGAAGTCTGCATCAGGTGATGCGTTCTCCTCAACCGGTCGGCGTGCTCCTGCCACATCAGTCGGTCCAACAGTGGAGTAGATACATCATTGTCTAAAATAGACATGTGACTATATATTCAACTGGACAAGAACAGGTTCTTGGGATTAAAAGCAGGACAAGAGTCAGTTCTTGTGAATAAAAGACAGACAGACAGACAGTTAGTTTAATGTAGGTCAAAAGCCCATAATACAACATAATGCAAATATAAAGAATGCCAACATGCTGAATGCAGAATAACGACTGAGAGAGTTTAGTTCTATGTTGCACTTAACAATATTCTAGCTATACGGCGGCGGTCTGGGAAATAATCGAGCCTGGATCAGACAATCCAGTGATCAACAACATCAGCATCGATCTGGGCAACTGGGAACTGATGACATGTATCAGCCAAGACAGTGAGTCTGACCACCCGATCCCGTTAGTCGCCTCTTATGACAAGCACAGTCCCATTTTATGGCAAGCATGGGTTGCTGAAGGCCTATTCTACCCCGGGTCCTTCATGGGTCCATATAATGATTGAAGTACACAGTCAGTCAGTTGTTGAAGTGGGCTTACTTCTTAGTTTCAATACAGTGGAGAATGTCGTTAATGCTTTTAGATATTTTATGTTATTACAGAATTGAACAGTAGAATAGATTATAATTTCAAATCATAACCTGAGATCAGTCTGCCTCGAAAATGTGTAGTATATCACATATTTTGTGTTTGAGATGTGTTGGCTCTATGTAACACAATAATCCCTATAATAATGGTACTAGATTGGTGATTTCATTAAAGCTTGAAATCTCAACTAGGTAGTTGTTACCTTAGTTGATATTATATATCAGCCTTTTGAAGAGAGTTGAGATGAGAAAATACAAGGCAATAACTATTTTTGTAGCACTGTTTACAGTACTATAACACTAAATATCTTTATTCCCCGCCCAGCCACCTATAACAATGTCCACCATACTCTGTCTTAAGTGCTTCACTGTGAGAGACGGGTCATCTGTTTCATCGCGAAACAAGGACTGGTCCGCCTCGGAACAAACTCTACTTTATTACAAAGCAATTGCATGGGAAAGCTGTTTTGTCCCGAAACAAAGGCTCACCTATCCTTCGGTGCCTCCAACTCAGACCATAAAACACCTGTCGCACGCTCCTTAAATACACAATATTGGGCCTGTCCCACTAAGCGCAGCGCACACCCCTACCCTTCAAATATAACCTTCCAGTGTGTCCAACCTATCACTGCGCTTGAAACTGCAAGCGAAATGTCACAAATCAGCAACAGCTGTTACCCACATGTCTCCACAAACACCGACAAGAAAAACCATTTGATATTGCCAGAATTTATGATTCATACCCTCAACTAAGTTATTAATGCTCTAATATTAAAAGAAAACCCCAAGAATACCTATAATAACTATCCCCCACTACATATGTCACGGATACCCCAATGGTACCTAGTGTGTGATTGTGAATGTCATGAGAGCTAGAGATAAGAGGAAGATCACGTGGCAAGTCACTTCTCAGGATTCAAGATCAGTCTTGTAAAGGCAGAGATCTCAGTCAATGCAAAAGAATGGCAAAGATTATGGAGTTAAGAGCTTATTTATGTTTGACAAAAAAATAACCAACCTGTGCATTGGCGCGGTACCATTCGAGATCTGCCGAGATGGATATCTTGACTGGTATGGTTTGAAAGTTCAAGGTAATGGAGTGCCAGCTGACGTGCATCTTCAGCATAAAGTTGTAGTCTGAGGAATAAATCCTCAAACTGTTGACAGATGAAGACAACTATGATGAAAGCTATTTCAACCAACGACAGTCTCCAAACTGGATTTGGCATCTTGACCTGAAACACATGGTTAAGACTTGCTAGAAAAGTCAATAATTGGAAATACTTGCTAGAAAGGTCAATAATTGGAAATATTGTCATTGGGAGGAATCATAAATGATTATCGACATGAGTGAGTGTTTTAACGCTGCTTTTAGCAATATTCCAGCAATATCGATTCAGGGAACACTAGAAAGGGGCTTCACACATTGTGCCCACTGTGATGAGCGGATGCTTTGACCATTAGGCTACCCTGCTGACCCAAATATAGACCTGAAAATCGCATGATCAATACTATCAAGTATTAACTATTGTAATGACATATAGTGCTAATTTACTGACACAATAAACAAACTCAGGTTTGAATTTGTAGACTGCTTCTCAATTATGTTCAGGACACCGTTTTGATAAGATTACAGAAAGTATTGAACGGTTTCTGAGTTCGACCCGGAAACAAAACACACCTCTCACTTTTGAGACAAAGTCTGAATCGTTTCCAAGGAAATAGAGAAAATAATAAATCACAAAAACCTGCAAAGAGCAAGAGGTACCACTTCAGGTTCTGATTGATATATCTCCCAAGTTTTGCAGAAAAATAAAGAACAGAATTTGAGTTCTGCTCCGGAAACGAAGCCCATCCCTCCATTTTGAGACAAAGTCTGAAACGTTTCCATGGAAACCAAGAAAATAATATATCAATAAAACCTGTAAATACCAAAAGGCATTCTTTAGGTTCTGACCCATGTATGTAAGAAGTTTTGCAGAAAAACATTGAACGGTTTTTGAGTTCTGCTCAGGAAACGAAGCCCATCTCTCCATTTTGAGATGAAGTCCGAAACGTTTCCATGGAAGCCGAAAGAATGATAAATAAAAAAAACCTGTAACTAGCAAAAGGCACCACTTTGGGGTCTGCCACACATATCTACCAAGTTTTGCAGAAAAATATTGAGTGGTTTTTGAGTTCTGCTCCGGAAATGAAGTCCATCCCTCCATTAGACTAACGCCAAAATGTTCCATGGAAAAACAAAAAAAATAAAAATGCCAAAACTGTGTAAATAACAAAAGGCACAACTATACGTTAAGATTATTATATCTATCAAGTTTGGTCTAAAAATATTGAACGGTTTCTGAGTTATGCTCCGGAAACAATATGATTACAGACGGACGGACGGACGGACGGACGGACGGACGGACGCGTCAACTATAAAAATGCCAAAAATCTGTCAATTGCATTTCTATCCAGCTCTGACATTCGTACATAATGGTTTGGTCTAACTTGAAGTGTTTTAATCTCCATCGAAAATGTTACCGCTGCTAGCATTTCTTGTATATACTGCTAGTGTTTTGAGTCTAAAATTTGAGTCTAAAATAGTGCCGAGATATTTGTATTCCTCAACTACTTCAATGCCCTTGTCATTTATGTTTATAAATTATAAGTTACATAATTTATCTTTCCTAAGATCAGTTATCAATTATTTTCTTTTGTTTAGATTCAAAAATAGAAACTGTGAATTCCACCACTCCACTAAGTCACTAATTTCATGTCTATAACATGATTCAGAATCTATCTCTTTTTAGTCCCACCAGTGCAGCATCATCCACAAATGTAACAGTAAAGGCATATTCAGAATTATGTCTAAAACTGTTTGTGTAAAGAATGAACTAAATGTATATAATCCATAAATATGTCACTATTCACCAAGGATGTGAAATGCGGTGATGTGTCAACGTGTGGTGTACAGTGACTGGATCGTGGTGAATTAGCTCATGATTTTGATGAAATTACGTTGACAAAGACAAATGAATATGTTGATGAAGACGAAGGCATAGTTTAGTTCGAGCTTTTATAGTTGGTTTCCCAAGGCATGACAAACAAGTATACATGAATGAGGTGAGCGGACTTCAGCTCAACCCTAGGGCCTTTCCTGCGAGCGGCATAAGACAGTCAGAATGCCGGTCTCCACACTCACTCTCGCGTACAGTATAGATGTGAGCATACACATGTATCCCGTGTCTGTGATGGAGCTTGCCCATATAGTATGGGTGCTATGCCCAATAAAAAATAATACTCCTACAATGGGGGCTATTCCTTTGTCGTTGACAGAGCTTGCCCATATATTGTGGGTGCCATGCCCAATAAAGAAGTATTAAAACAACCATACTCTGACTTCAAAATTCTAAAATGCTGAATATTGCTTTGCTGTTAATGCCTTAATATTGACACACGATAACAAGAGTCATCAGAAGATGACATATCCCACTGGCCCCCACATATTTGAAAGGACAAATCATCTGAAAGTTACTTATTGTGTTTCTGGACCAAGGCAGAATTGTTTCCATGGAATTCATGAAAAATATAAATGCCATATATCTGTAATCAGAAAAAGTCACCATTTCAAGATCTGTCTCGTATATCTGCCAAGATCTTTTGAAAGATATGAAATGGTTTTCGAGCTGTGCTCTGGAAACGAAGTCAGCAACATGTTCATGGAACCGAGAAAATATTACATAAAAAACAAGGAAATAGCAAAAGGCACCACTCTGGGGTCTGGAACGTATATCTAACAAGTTTTACTGGCAGATATTAAGAAGTTTTTGAGTTCTGCTCTGGAAACAAAACACACCTCTCACTTTTGAGAGCAAGTCAAATATGTTTCCATGGGAACTGATAAAATAATAAATCACAAAAAATTGTAAGTAGCAAAAGCCACCACTTTAGGTTCCGATTGATATATCTACCAAGTTTTGCAGAAAAATATTCAACGGTTATTGAGTTCTGCTCCAGAAACGAAGATCATCCCTCCAAAACATTTCCATAAAAACAGAGAAAATAATAAATTAGAAAAACATGTAAGTAGCAAAAGGCACCACTTTGGGGTCTGCCTCACATATCTACCATGTTTTACTGACAGATATTAAGAAGTTTTTGAGTTCTGCTCCGGAAATGAAACACACCTCTCACTTTTGAAACTAAGTACAAAATGCTTCTATGGAAACCAAGAACCTCTACGGATTCACAAAAGCCTGTAAGTAGCAAAAGGCACCACGATATTTTCCAACTGATATATCTACCAAGTTCTGCAGAAAAATATTGAGTGGTTTTTAAGTTCTGCTCAGGAAACGAAGCCCATCTCTCTATTTTGAGACGAAGTCCGAAACGTTTCCATGGAAGCCGAAAGAATGATAAATAAAAAAAACCTGTAACTAGCAAAAGGCACCACTTTGGGGTCTGCCACACATATCTACCAAGTTTTGCAGAAAAATATTGAGTGGTTTTTGAGTTCTGCTCCGGAAATGAAGTCCATCCCTCCATTAGACTAACGCCAAAATGTTCCATGGAAAAACAAAAAAAATAAAAATGCCAAAACTGTGTAAATAACAAAAGGCACAACTATACATTAAGATTATTATATCTATCAAGTTTGGTCTAAAAATATTGAACGGTTTCTGAGTTATGCTCCGGAAACAATATGATTACAGACGGACGGACGGACGGACGGACAGACGCGTCAACTATAAAAATGCCAAAAATCTGTCAATTGCATTTCTATCCAGCTCTGACATTCGTACATAATGGTTTGGTCTAACTTGAAGTGTTTTAATCTCCATCGAAAATGTTACCGCTGCTAGCATTTCTTGTATATACTGCTAGTGTTTTGAGTCTAAAATTTGAGTCTAAAATAGTGCCGAGATATTTGTATTCCTCAACTACTTCAATGCCCTTGTCATTTATGTTTATAAATTATAAGTTACATAATTTATCTTTCCTAAGATCAGTTATCAATTATTTTCTTTTGTTTAGATTCAAAAATAGAAACTGTGAATTCCACCACTCCACTAAGTCACTAATTTCATGTCTATAACATGATTCAGAATCTATCTCTTTTTAGTCCCACCAGTGCAGCATCATCCACAAATGTAACAGTAAAGGCATATTCAGAATTATGTCTAAAACTGTTTGTGTAAAGAATGAACTAAATGTATATAATCCATAAATATGTCACTATTCACCAAGGATGTGAAATGCGGTGATGTGTCAACGTGTGGTGTACAGTGACTGGATCGTGGTGAATTAGCTCATGATTTTGATGAAATTACGTTGACAAAGACAAATGAATATGTTGATGAAGACGAAGGCATAGTTTAGTTCGAGCTTTTATAGTTGGTTTCCCAAGGCATGACAAACAAGTATACATGAATGAGGTGAGCGGACTTCAGCTCAACCCTAGGGCCTTTCCTGCGAGCGGCATAAGACAGTCAGAATGCCGGTCTCCACACTCACTCTCGCGTACAGTATAGATGTGAGCATACACATGTATCCCGTGTCTGTGATGGAGCTTGCCCATATAGTATGGGTGCTATGCCCAATAAAAAATAATACTCCTACAATGGGGGCTATTCCTTTGTCGTTGACAGAGCTTGCCCATATATTGTGGGTGCCATGCCCAATAAAGAAGTATTAAAACAACCATACTCTGACTTCAAAATTCTAAAATGCTGAATATTGCTTTGCTGTTAATGCCTTAATATTGACACACGATAACAAGAGTCATCAGAAGATGACATATCCCACTGGCCCCCACATATTTGAAAGGACAAATCATCTGAAAGTTACTTATTGTGTTTCTGGACCAAGGCAGAATTGTTTCCATGGAATTCATGAAAAATATAAATGCCATATATCTGTAATCAGAAAAAGTCACCATTTCAAGATCTGTCTTGTATATCTGCCAAGATCTTTTGAAAGATATGAAATGGTTTTCGAGCTGTGCTCTGGAAACGAAGTCAGCAACATGTTCATGGAACCGAGAAAATAATACATAAAAAACAAGGAAATAGCAAAAGGCACCACTCTGGGGTCTGGAACATATATCTAACAAGTTTTACTGGCAGATATTAAGAAGTTTTTGAGTTCTGCTCCGGAAACAAAACACACCTCTCACTTTTGAGAGCAAGTCAAAAACGTTTCCATGGGAACTGATAAAATAATAAATCACAAAAAATTGTAAGTAGCAAAAGCCACCACTTTAGGTTCCGATTGATATATCTACCAAGTTTTGCAGAAAAATATTCAACGGTTATTGAGTTCTGCTCCAGAAACGAAGATCATCCCTCCAAAACATTTCCATAAAAACAGAGAAAATAATAAATTAGAAAAACATGTAAGTAGCAAAAGGCACCACTTTGGGGTCTGCCTCACATATCTACCATGTTTTACTGACAGATATTAAGAAGTTTTTGAGTTCTGCTCCGGAAATGAAACACACCTCTCACTTTTGAAACTAAGTACAAAATGCTTCTACGGAAACCAAGAACCTCTACGGATTCACAAAAGCCTGTAAGTAGCAAAAGGCACCACGATATTTTCCAACTGATATATCTACCAAGTTCTGCAGAAAAATATTGAGTGGTTTTTAAGTTCTGCTTTGGAAACGAAGCAAATCCCTCCATTTTGAGACGAAGTCCAAAACGTTTCCATGGAAACCGAGAAAATAATAAATCACAAAAACCTGTAAATACCAAGAGGCACCATGTTGGGGTCTGCCACATATATCTACCAAGTTACACTGACAGATATTTCTGAGTTCTGATCCGGAAACGAAACACACCTCTCACTTTTGAGACTAAGCACAAAACGCTTCCATGGAAACCAAGAAAATAATAAATCACAAAAACTTGTAAATAGCAAAAGGCACCACTTTAGGTTCTGATTGATATATCTACCAAGTTTTGCAGAAAAATATTGAACAGTTTTTGAGTTCTGCACCGGAAACAAAGCCCACCCCAACAGTAACACCAAAATGTTCAATGGAAAAACAAAAAAAATACTAATGCCAAAAATCTGTAAATAGCAAAAGGCACAACCATAGGCTGAGATTACTATATCTATCAAATGTGGTCTAAAAATATTGAACGGTTTCCGAGTTATGCTCCGAAACAAAAGGATTAAGCATTACATGCCGGGGAGAATAATAAAATAAAATAAAACAGAAATAAAAATCACTAAACAAATTAAAGGTGTTCAAATTAGTATATAACAAATGGTTCTAAACAAAATGTACATGTATGAACTCAAAGAACAAATGCACTTGTTAAATGCACAAGCACATGTATATATGTTTGCTTCTACATAACATTTCTGTCCTAACAGGAGAAAATTACTAATCCATGTACATTGCCCATGCCTGATTCCAGGTCTTGACTTCAATAGAAGTGTTACATTTTACTAATAAACAATTTATTTGCAGGGAAAACTATCCTTATGCTTGTATATCGTTGCCACTAGCTAACTCCCATTTGTTTTGTATTTTCATACAAATCATCGGACTGCATGGGATAACGGACAAGTCGACTCCCAAATTTAGGATGTGGAACCATCACAAGGCCTCCTGGAAACATCAAGAACCAGTACAGAGACACAAGACAAGCCAGATTCCTCATCTTGACACCCTGACGACAGCAAAAAGAACCTGTGCCCTTATATCATAGAGACAATAATCATGATAATATATTTAACTGTCATTTATTATTCTAACACTATTATGCAACTAAATTTGTACCTTTGTCCATATTTTCTTTTGTACAAGACAGAGGGGAAGTTATGAAATGATAATTCATGATAACAAAACTCATTATTAATTGTAACCAGTACAAGCAATGCATCAGTATTCAAATATTAGGGGGAAAATATATATAGAATATTACTTTCATCATGTATCAGTAACAGCTTAGACAAGACTCTTGCCAAAAGTATGTCTCACAGACATTCTATTGAACAAGGTATAAGTAAAGACCACACAATTTCACAGATGTTCTTAAGTTAAAATCCCAGCCTGAGGTAATCAGAACTCCACTGTAAGACAAACCATTCACTAAGACAAGGGTCATTTCTAGACAGGTTAATAAACTGCTTTGATGAGGTGAACATGCCATCACCTACAGTAAAATGACATTATGAAAACACCTCTTTGAATGTCATTTAGAGCTGAAAATACATAAGAATGAAGATTATTCAACGTTTCGGAGTTAATGCTTACTCCTTCATCAGGTGATGAAGGAGTAAGCATTAACTCCGAAACGTTGTGTTCTCTCATAAAGAAGTTGATATCCATAATAATCTTCTTTCTTACGAAAACACCAGTTAAGGGTCGTTAAAGATCCAGCCCAGAGTAAGCAATCAAGCATCCAGTAAATGTGCCAACAAGATTAATGTCACTTAGATAATAGGATTAAAGGATTAAGTACTCCCCTTGTCTGGTCACTGAAGTTGTAATGGTAGGACACACCCCATTTTGTTTATTCTGTATTTTATTGGCTATTGTAGGTTACACCCGTTTTTGTATTAGTCAGCAAATCATAATCTTTGTATTGTTTCAATTGTAGTTAAATAGTCTCCACCACCATTGTCCATCAGTAGGGTTTAGACTCCCAACACAGGTCAGCTCTAGCCCTCAGCCCAGAGGGTTGTACCAACTCTCTGTGGCCACCCTTGTTATGCTATCTCTTGTAAACAAAATTGTAGTTAGCTTCTTGTGACTTCAGACTCTTTGCTGAGTTAATTCCCCCAAGCAAACCAGCACATCAGTTAGATAAGGGAGTTCACTGGTTCCCTCACTTGGACCAAGACCTGTCTCATAGCAGATGTATTTTAGACCATTTTGAAATTTTTGTTTTAAGTTATTTTTATGATAACTGTTGATAATTAATCAATAATCAGATGCTATGAGTGAAGTTCGATAGGCCTGACGAAATAATCGATGATGAGAAATATTGATACTGAATGTTATGAAAAATTATGCCCTCGGTAACATTGTACATGTATATTAAGGGCGCAATGTTACAAAGTTTTGACAATATTTTGGTTTATATTTCATGAGTCAAATATGCACTAATTTCAGTTTCCTTATTACCCCTTAACAACGTGCCTGAAATAGACAATTAAAACTCAGAGAAAAACAGCATCCAAACAAACAAGAGTCATCAGAAGATGACATATCCCCCCAGCCCCCACATATTTGAAAGGACAAATCATCTGAAAGTTACTTATTGTGTTTCTGGACCAAGGCAGAATTGTTTCCATGGAATTCATGAAAAATATAAATGCCATATATCTGTAATCAGAAAAAGTCACCATTTCAAGATCTGTCTTGTATATCTGCCAAGGTCTTTTGAAAGATATGAAATGGTTTTTGAGTTGTGCTCTGGAAACGAAGTCAGCAACATGTTCATGGAACCGAGAAAATAATACGTCATAAAACCTGTAAATAGCGAAAGGCACCACCTTGGGGTCTGCCACACACATCTACCAAGTTTAACTGACAGATATTAAGAAGTTTTTGAGTTCTGCTCCGGAAACGGAACACACCTCTCACTTTTGAGAGTAAGTCTGAAACGTTTCCATGGAAACCGAGAAAATAATAAATAAAAAAACCTGTAAATACCGAAAGGCACCATTTTAGGTTCTGACTGATATATCTACCAAGTTTTGCAATAAAATAAAGAACAGTTTTTGAGTTCTGCTCTGGAATCCAAACACACCTCTCACTTTTGAGACTATGTCTGAAACATGTGGAAACCAAGAAAATAATAAATCACAAAAACCTGTAAATGCCAAAAGGCACTACTATAGGTTCAGATTGATATATCTTCCACGTTTTGCCGAAAAATATTAAACTGTTTTTGAGTTCTGCTCCGGAAACAAAGCCCACCCCACCATAAGACTAACACCAAAATGTTCCATGGAAAAACAAAAAAAATATAAACGCCAGAAATCTGTAAATATCAAAAGGCACAACCATAGGCTGAGATCATTATATCTATCAAGTTTGGTCTAAAAATATTGAACGGTTTCTGAGTTATGCTACGGAAACAAAACGATTACGGACGGACGGACAGACGAGGCTTTGACTATATCCCCCCGCATTACATGCCGGGTGGATAATAACACTTGCCATATATGGAATATAAACGAATGCCTCATCCATTGAAAACTGTTGCACGCAGCGTTGTCAGCGTTGTCAGTGAACTGTTTTCAAACACAAGGATACTCATAAAGAGGGGTATAACCCTATGGGATTCACTTGAAATAATGTTCAGCTGGTAGGCGGTAGAGGGCCCAAGAGTTGATTTAATGCAATGATGCATTAGTTAATTCAAAGAGTTTAATATCATATTGCCTTCTAAATATGTAACTGTTTTTGGGATAGTCTAGTAAACTTAGTCTCAGCGTATTTCGTTACACTCCACCACTGGACATCCCCGAATATTGCCAAAAACACTAATCGTTCGGGTACAAAAGTTACCAACACAAAAAGTTAAAAAGGTGTGTGCAAATGTGCACTTTCGCAATTTGGTAAGCTGTGTTCTGATTGGTCAGTATCAAAGTTACCTGATGCGACCTCCCATAATGTTTTGTTTGACTCAGTAGTGGAGTGTAACGAAAAGTACTGAGGATAAGTTTACTTAGACTGTTTTGTGGACAAATTATATGTTAGCTTCCATGAAGGCTGATACCTTATTAAGAGAAATGCACTGTGTATTTTAGAAGTGCGATGCCAGTGTTTGCAATAATTTAATTACTAGCCGGCCCTCAGGGACTGCTTCTAAATGCAAGCTTTAAAATCTACAGGCCTTGAATGAAATCTGGAGGCGCATTTGGTTAAAGTCAAAACAATAAAAACAAAATAGACTACACTGTACACAGTTTCACACCATTTAAATAAAAATCAGCTATGGCACACAGAGGAGTTAATATTTGTTAGTGCTGACTTTCCACGGCGCTGAAATACCAGGAAATGAAATTGTAAGTGATCGTAACATGATGGATTGTAGATGATTCACGAGCGTTAATAACGAAGAAATAGGGAAACATTCCAGTTGAAAAATAATTGACACATAATTTACTGAAGGCCATAAGGGCCTGCACATATCTGAAACTAACAGCCCGATACCATAACGACCGGCGCTGGGCCCCTTGTGTGGCTGTTATTTCGAAGGCTGTGTGATCTGTACTGTAGCTTTAACTTTAGCAATATATTTTGTTCTCTAATTGACTCACACAACATACAATTAGGTATTTTGTCATGGACAGCTTCAAAATCATGTCAATAACGCTGTTGTGTTGTGTAATCTATGCATATACATTTCACAGCTCACACGTGATGTGAAATACATTCATCACTTTCTGACGTTTTGGCATGTTTGCCGAAAGTCACTTCTCTGAAAATTTGTTAAATTTATTGATATTGACAGGCATAGCTCAGCTCTTGAGGGTCACAAAGGGGGCAACCTTCAGCAACCCCTGCGAAGTCACGTGTGAGAATTACTATCACTAATCCTTAAATGGAAAGAGTTCCACTCGTACCCCCATCTTTTCACATGGCATATTTCCACCTTCCCGGTGTAATATTCCAACACTGAAATAAGTTCATTGATTATTATTTATACCTGTTCTAGTTTATTGAATGTATTTAGGGTCGGGTACGCATGTCAGTTTATAATTTTGGTTTTTGATTGGGGTAGAGGTTATGAGCGGAACTCTCATGCAGCCGTGATAAAATGTATTTGAGCCCATGGTACCGTGAATGATTAGTGCCCAGTACAAATCTGACCTTTCAACAGTTTCGTTAATGTGTCACCAGTAACATGCAAACATAGCCTAATATGTTTACCTTTTGCTTGGATCGGAAACCACCAACAGATTAGAAGACGTGTGATGGTTAAGTCCACTTAAACGAAACCTGCTCCACTAAAAATGGCGTGTAAAGCCACAGGGCAGCTGCATGTGACGTAACACAATATGGTCCTAGACCGTACCTGTCAAAACTGGAGACAGTAAACGGACGCATGTCTACTTCGTGGGAAATGCAGAACTATTTTCGTTCTACCCAAATGTATACCTATAGAATAATGAAGTACACATTTGCCCTGACTTACTATAGTTAAAGTACGAGTACAAAAGTGTACGTACTTTGGAACACTAAACATTGGGGTAAATTAAGTTACTCTTTTACTTGTCTACGATGTCATATTAAATACACACAGGAATTAATCTTGGCAGAAAACAAATGGAAAAGCGACGGTATCGATGGCCTAAATAACAATTATCCTCGGTGGGGCTAAATGGCGCTCTTTTCCATTAACGTGCATGTCCTATGGTAGGACGCATATTTCCATGAAAGAAAAATGGTGAAATTTTTTATTGCCATAAAAAATGATTAATGTTCACTTGACGGCGTCCCGATTATCCATTTCTTCACTATTAGAATAAGAGTCTGTAAGAACGAGCGTGAGTTAGTCTACAACTCATTAACGCGACATGCTAAACTTCCCAAGCTGTATTTCTGACAGAAGAAAATTGAAATGTGCTCCTCCCTCGTCAATGTTTTTAGAATCAATTTTTGAAAAAGTTCTGTGCCACCCTCGTCAGTTTTGAAAAAAAAAATGCGCTCTGGAAACATTTAATTTTTAATATGCAGCTTATAACCAGTTTGGCGACGATTTCCGTTCGGGTTAAATGTCTTCGCTATATTATTTTAGCTCAAGGCCTTCACCAACAAATGTTTGTCGCGAGAATAGCGATACAGTTTCCCGACTTGGTTGATCGTATTCCATCCTGTCAGTCACTGGACTTTCTGGTTGGGCCTTGATTATAATTACTTATAGCTAAAATGGATAGAATTATCATTAAAACGACCGCACGTTATCAGAAATGAGCGGTCCACTGTAACTTGATAAGGCCCGCAAAATGCTTAACGACGAGCCATTATCAAGCCCGTTGTTAGGTGACGTCATAAGTAGCTCAGCAGTTGAAGTTCATGATCAATCGCCTGCGGCTCGTTTGAACTTGGGTTCATTATTGACCATATATCAGGCTCACATTCGTCACATGTGCCTGTGCCATTATGCACTTTCCTGCACTTTCCACGGGCTTTTCAACTGCACTCCTTCGTCGGGCAGTTAATGAAAGACCTCAGGCTTCTGCAAATGATAATGCCCTGAAAAATAGCATTACCCTTATATTACAAACCGCTGTCACACAGCTGGAATATTGCGTCATGCACCGTAAAACGGTAAACACTCGAGAGCAAGTCGTGACATATATCATATATCGGCCGTTTTGCAAATTATGTAATTTCCTTTTTGCTTGGTGTCCTGAGTTGCTGCAGTCTGAGATCTGAGACGATTCGAGACATTCACTCGTGACCGACTCGTGTTATTCCACAGAGGCTACGGAATGAGGCGAACAGTGACGAACAAAACAAATTCTAACGTACATTTCCGAGTGTTGCTATATTACTTGTTGAATGTCAATTATTTATTGGTACGGCCATAATCCATCTATCCATCCCAGTGTGTGAGGGCCATTTCTGACGTCTCCCTCCGTGATATTAATGGAATATTCGCTTTAGCGGCGTAAAACATTAGTCACTCACCCAACTTATCCACCGTCAATCGTGCTATCTGTGGATAGGATTTTGTCTTAATACGAAATATTTCGGTGAGTGAGTGAGTGAGTATAGTTTTAGCTTCAGAGTCGAACACCGTTGTCTCGATTTTTACGGGAACAGAAAAAAATATCGACTTATCCGAATATCGACACATCCGAATTGGGCATATCATCACAAACCAACATGAAAGAAACTAAAGAAAACAGTAGATTGCATGTCTGTCATTTATTTGTACTCACAGAGATCGCAAATACTCAGTCCATTTTGAAATATACACAAGATGGATTTACTCCACAATCGAAGTGAAGAAATCACAAAGTTTTCACTGACGGTTATTTTTTGCCGGGACCGAGAAATTATATCGCGACAACCTCGGTATTCACTTATCAGAGTTCGGCACAACGGTGTCCGACTGTACATGGCGGTGGTCTATAAATAATCAGACAATCCAGTGAGCAGCAGCACGAGCATCGATCTACGCACTTGGGGTATATATGACATCCGATCTCTTTAGTCGCCACTTAACCCCCTGGATGCCGAGTTTTTTTTCAGGCGCACATTTTCATAAAGTTTGAAAAGTGAACGTTGTGCGAGATTTGCGCTCGCGTGGTCCTGGATCTGCGTACGGCTATGAAATTGCACAGACATGTAGGATATTTGATTTCCTATCCGTTGGTATAAATATAATTGCGGCTACCTCAGGGGTTTGAGAAATAGACACTGCTAAAAGTTGTCCAAAACTTTTGTGTGTGTTCAAAAACAGTAAATTTCTCAGTTTTTTATCATGCACCAATAAAAGGACTCTGCTACGATTTTTTTTATTTGGCATCTTTACGGGAAGTGTCAGCGAAGAAAATACAGCTTGATATCTGAACGACATAAGTGTATATGAAATGGATGTATGTGCTAATGCATAACGTCATACTCACAAAATCAAAAATGACCCGCAATAAATGTCAAAAATCGATTTTCTACTATGACGTCAAACGTCGACAGAGAGGTCATGCACGTATATAAGGGGGCATAGCTCAGCTATGGTTTACATTAGGTCAATGTAACTCCGATCACATGGAGAGAATTTGCTGTGGATATGGACAGTATATTTTCGTGATGTTTTGTTCACAGTGAACCAAACTATTCCAACACAAATTTCCCCAATGTGAGAGGATACCTTTTGGTAGTTTCACAATTTGTAAGAAAAGATACAAGTGTACTACATCAAAATTCAGGCAATAGCGATTTGGATGTCCTTATCCGATACATATTTTAGTTCTTAGATTCCCATATTCTCCTGTTTGTGTATATGTATTTTTATTAATTTTCCATCATTATTAACGGAGTAACAGCCACATTTTCAAACGTAATGAAATAACTGAAAATAATGCGACATTTTAGTTGACGTCACAGCATGTTTTGTGCATTTTGTGACGTCGGAAAAAGACTACTCTGGTTGCTGATTAGTATATATCTAACCTAATTTCCACTCAATGTGTAAAAGATTTCGGCTTCTGTGTCAGAATTCAACACTTTTCAGCCAAAATATAAAATGAATGGTATTATCACTGAAATAGTGTCCTGAATATATCAACAATTACACGGTTTTACTACATATCTTATTGTGAGCAACACGCGCACCTGCCTAGCATCAATTTAGCATAAATGAAAATTTCACAACACCTGAATATTCATTGAGTATTCATTTAGGAAAAAGACTTTTCTTCTCATGATTATGAAATCAATTCCCTTCATAAGTATGCAATGAAAGGTACAAAGAGATCGATGTTTCAGTAAAGAAGTATTAGAAAATGGACGTAATGCTTGTCCAAATTAAGACTTGACCTGATGTATATATTTTTAATAATTTCCGTATAAATATTGTTTGAGTTAGACATTCTGCCATCGGATATATTTTAATCGCATTTGAATTGACTTTATTATCGAAAAACAATGATAATGAATCATGAAACGTTTTGACAAACTCGCACCTGGTCAATTAATATTCATAATAGTTTTGTCTATAAAAACGACACGAACCAATACAATGAACAAGACAATTCCTTTAAATAGTAGTATGTGTGCCCCTACATTTGATAAAATGTACAAATCATTTTCATTAATATTATCCGTTTTACTTATAAGTTGGAATTAAATCGTTGTTTATTAACCTGTTCATATGAAACTGCAATATTTGTCCCAACGTACTGAATATTGCACATTACGGGAACTGAAGCACATGTTGCAGTAATGGCTACGTGTGATCTTCCAACACCTGTGTAGAGGCTTAAAATGTGGTATAATACACTTACTTAGACAGTTTCCCATGTAAATATTATTCAAACAATCAAAAGCTTACCTTAAAGGATACCTTATATCCACACATGATATGGTGTTGAACATGGATATACGTAGATACTGAAATCAGTTTCATGAAAAAATATCTGAACGATGCGCAAAATATACATCACAATACTAAAAGTGCAATCGGAATGGTATGGGCATTGTGTTTACTCTTGTTCAACCGACCTTCACCTCAAAACAATTGCCTAATATGTGCAACAATGTTGACGTATGACATCACTACCGATGACCGATTTCTTTCAAAATGGCGGCTTCGTTGAGAAGGGTACACAGGATTTTGCGACGACATTTTGCTTGATTCAGGGATCTTTTGTATATAAATGTGAGATGTAAGTAATCAGAATTATTCTGACTATCTGTGTATTGTGATATGTTCTTATCGTTTACATTGTAAATGACGGAAGAAGCCAGAAATGCCGATAAGTACCGTTGTCGTTCTGCGTGATTTTGCGTCAGTCCTGGCGTCACGCTGCACTAAAAGTTTGACAGTTTCTTATGAATTACCAAATTATTTCATTGTATCTATTTTCAATTTGCTATTTTTTGCCACGATTCTCTTCCCCTGAATATACTAAGCGTATTGAGCCATTGTAAGCAATGATTAGAGGGCTGGATGTTAGGAAATTTCCGAAAATGCTACGCACTGTAAAATTGGATTTTTTCTTTGTTTACATTTCAGTCAAGCGCTGTCTTTCGAGCACAGCGTTCGTTTTCATACAAAGTATATTTCGTTTCGTTTTGTCTAGACAGTTGGTATTGGTGACAAAGACCATCTGTAATTTGATTCTAAGATATATGGGGAATTCAATGATGCATTTGTCGCAGCTAACTATGAAGTATACATGATGTAATGGGCTTCTCAATACCGGCCTTCTCGAAACGTGATTTTGTAAACACTATCCAATATGGCGGAAAGCGCACTTCGGCGTTCGTGTAAGTGTATTTTCGAAAACATCCCAACCGATTCTGGGTACATCGGTGACGTTTCAGAATTATCATTCCGGGTTACATGAAAACTTGATGTCAGTGATCATTAATATGCTATTTTTGAAATTCATTACTCCCAGTAATTATCCGATTTTCACATTTCAAAAGATACTGCAAATAACGCTGTGAATCTCGATTTTGTACAGTTTGAAAAATGGCGACATTTACGATGAAGCCTATTTTTGAAAGACGATTTTAAGCACTTTAGCTTGGTCTGAGATAATAGTGGATGGTATCAAGAAACTGGGAATTTTCCGTAGATTTCAAAACTGTGAAGTATTTATATATGCGTGGTATATTTAGAATTTTATTAGACTTCCAAGGGAGGTATGTAGAGGAGGGACATATATGTCCCTGTGGCATCCAGGGGGTTAATACAAGCATGAGTTACTGAAGATCAATTGTACCCCGGATTTTACAAGTAATATCTCGGTGTAGTGATAATATGATTGTAGTCAAAAGTCATTTTGATCTACATGTATTTAATATGGAACTTTCATATAATTATATATTCAGCGTCTGTTTGAAACATTTTATCTGAATATCCGGAATGCATGTGGGTTTTATGACTAAGTGTATTGAAATTTATGCGCAGTAAAGTCATGCATTTGGGTTGTTTTTTTTTCAACAATAATCATTATCTATGACAATGCTGTTTGGTTTTTACCATTTTCTGTTAACTGTTCAGTTGAATTTTCTTCGACACTCTTTAAATTATACAATTCATACAACATCCTGTGACACTTGCCGCGCGAACAGAAGAGGGAGCCTGAATAATCCACAATGTTTCTACCAATTAGTCACGACGTTCTAACTCATCTGAGCAAGGGAAGTAACTGGGCATAGAGGGAAAATAAAAATATCAACGGCGCAATTTGTGTATGTGAACCGGTAGACGGATGTTGCGCTAAACACTAAATGGCTTCTCGAAGTACACATTACATCATCATCATCGTCATCATCATCGTCATCATCATCATCAGCAGCAGCAGCAGCAGCAGCAGCAGTAGCAACAGCAGCAGCAGCAGCAGCTTTGTTTGCATGTGATTGAGTTCTGTTGGAATTGCAGAAACTGTGTTTTAGGCTGTTATCCTGTAACCCTGTATCCTTGAAATGTACACAATTGCAGGATATATGTCAAAATAACCCACATCGGCATAACCTTGCTCCCCTAATTAAGAAACGTTCACTACGGTCCTGGAGTTGTTTTGCAGGGGTGCGCACTTATCTTCTTGGATTGAAATTTTGTTAAATGACCAATAAAGCTCGCGACCCCCTTTCTCAAAACGCTGTATCCGCCTCTGGCTATTATTTGTAATTGTTTATGACATGTCGTTTGTCTGTTTTAATTTTTTTATTTTTCATTTTTTTAAATAGTGACTGTGAGAGTCTATGGTAGCTAAATCCTCAATAGTTTGAGTATTAAAGTTGCTATTTTTAGGTCATCTAGCGTTTATAATGAAATTAAGGTTAATTTGGAAACGGACATACATTTAGAAACAGTACTTTGTAATGCAATATCATCCAATTCTAATTTGCATAAAGTCATGCATTGTCTGTTCCAAATAAGCCCCTTTGGACTCTGAGAAAAACACATTGTTCTTTGTTTGCACTAATCTATCCATAGTAAAGACTCTCTTTTATACGTTTGCCCTCTCCCTAACACCGGGACTGTAGAGTTAGGTCGGATTTAGCTTAACAGGTATTCACACTAAAGCACATTACCTACACGAATTGTAGATATAAATGCGAAAAGATGTTTTCCTTTAACCGACAGTACTTGAGTTGCTCACTGGACACTGTATAATCAGAAACCTCGGATAACCCAAGCTGCTTGAGAGGCGGAAAAAGGTTAATAGTTACGACTTACCCATTTTCAACTAGGTTAACAGGGGCAATTTAAACAAACTCGTTTGCATAAGATGAGACCACATGTATTTCACGTACGTAGGACTGAAGCCTTGGAGACTCTCAGGAGACAAGCTGCCAGACACGGTCAGCCATCTAAAGACTCTCCAAGCTGGACGTTGTTTACCTGCAACTGATTCTTGACCTGGCCTCTACGCATGCACAGGGCTACATATCGCCACCGTGGCATAACATTCTGAAGAAGTTATAAGTCATTCTATTTGTATAAATGAAGTCTGAAGGAATGTAAGGGTTAATGGGTAGTTTGGGTTTTTTTTACAAACAAACAAACAAACAAACAAATAAATAAATAAATAAATAAATAAAGGTGTCAACTTTAATTTTGAACAATGGGCATATATTTGACATCTCGGGGAATATTTCAGTCTGACTTTTTCTTGTCATTCACATATTTGTGTTCAGGGAATCCAGTTAAAGTTCTACTTAGGGTATAACAGCTATTGATTTTGAGAGGTAAAAATGTTGTCATTTTCCAGTTTCTGCTTTGGCATTTACTTTGGGTGGGTTTTTAAATCAGATTTCATTTGCGGATTCAATAACAAATCTCTTTTGTGATTATCAAACCCTTTTCAGGGTTGAGGTGAACATGTGGTAATAATTACGTCATAATATTTAATATTTCTCCCTTTAGTTGTATCTGCTACACAGGCATCCTAGAGAAGGACGTAGGGCCTTGCTACCAAAGCCTTAAGGGGCATCCTAGAGAAGGACATAGGGCCTTGCTACCAAAGCCATAAGGGACATCCTAGAGAAGGACAAAGGGCCTTGCTACCAAAGCCTCAAGGAACATCTGAGAGAAGGGCGTAGGGACTTGCTATCAAAACCTTAAGGGGCATCCTAGAGCAGGGCGTAGGGACTTGCTGCCAAAGCCGTAAGGGGCATCCTAGAGAAGGACAAAGGGCCTTGCTACCAAAGCCTCAAGGAACATCTGAGAGAAGGACAAAGGGCCTTGCTATCAAAACCTTAAGGGGCATCCTAGAGCAGGGCGTAGGGACTTGCTGCCAAAGCCGTAAGGGACATCCTAGAGAAGGACAAAGGGCCTTGCTACCAAAGCCTCAAGGAACATCTGAGAGAAGGGCGTAGGGACTTGCTATCAAAACCTTAAGGGGCATCCTAGAGCAGGGCGTAGGGACTTGCTGCCAAAGCCGTAAGGGGCATCCTAGAGAAGGGCATAGGGCCTTGCTACCCAAGCCATAAGGGGCATCCTAGAGAAGGACATAGGGCCTTGCTACCCAAGCCATAAGGGGCATCCTAGAGAAGGACATAGGGCCTTGCTACCAAAGCCTGAAGGGGCATCCTAGAGAAGGACATACGGCCTTGCTCCCAAAGCCTTAAGGGGCATCCTAGAGCAGGGCATAGGGACTTGCTCCCAAAGCCTTAAGGGGCATCCTAGAGAAGGGCGTAGGGACTTACTGCCAAAGCCGTAAGGGGCATCCTAGAGAAGGACATAGGGCCTTGCTACCCAAGCCATAAGGGGCATCCTAGAGAAGGACATAGGGCCTTGCTACCAAAGCCTTAAGGAACATCTGAGAGAAGGGCATAGGGCCTTGCTATCAAAACCTTAGCGGGCATCCTAGAGAAGGGCGTAGGGTCTTGCTACCAAAGCCTTAAGGGGCATCCTAGAGAAGGACATAGGGCTTTGCTACAAAGCCTTAAGGGGCATCCTAGAGAAGGACATAGGGTCTTGATACCAAAGCCTTAAGGGGCATCCTAGAGAAGGGCATACGGCCTTGCTACAAAGCCTTAAGGGGCATCCTAGAGAAGGACATAGGGCTTTGCTACGCAAGCCATAAGGGACATCCTAGAGGACATAGGGGCTTGCTGTCAAAGCCATAAGGGGCATCCTAGAGAAGGACATAGGGCCTTGCTACCGAAACTTCAACGGGCATTCTTGAGAAGGGCATAGGGCCTTGCTACTAAAGCCAAAGCGGCTTAAACTCAAGTCATTCAGAAGCCAGGTGGCGTGAATAGTGCTGCTGTAGTTAACAACAAAATAACCAACCAAAGGTCTGAACTTAGTAAAAGGTGTTTGGGGTATATTTCTAGATACAAAGTTTAATCCCTAATGTAACCTGAAGAGTTCCTTGGCAGAAATTCACGGGAAGTCATTCGGGCACTTTGTTTGGAATGTCGTATCTGGAGGTGGAACTTATCCTTTAGGGAGAGGAGTCAGGTAGTGGAAAGGGGAAGGTGATGACTGATGGTTTCATTGGTTGGGTTATTGTTCGAAACCGCACTTAGCAATAATCTGGACAGCTACATGAACCAGATCAAATACATATCAAATGGCAGAGGACAAACACCGCGTTCACAGTTAGAATCTTTATTGAAGATCATTAAAGGCACACAATGCAAACATGTTTTATTTACGACATTTTTGACAAAAACAAAGATGATTTTGTTAACATTATTTCCAGAATAATTTTTGTTACAGCATTTAAGAAGGAATTCCAATAACTAACTTTACCCTCTTTTGTAATGACCGCTCACTGATCACCCTTGTAAATAAGATCATTGTTTTCAGATTTTTGTTAAAATATATAAGTAGGAATTCCAGTACCTAAACTGCCTCAGTTTTGTAATTACTCCTGCACATTGGTCATCCTACGGACAGAAGGACACCACCGAAATACGACGCACTGTGGTAGATTTCATATTTTGTAGTAATCTCCACCCACACCTCTTGCCCTTTCTGCAGACGATCAACAGTTTGGGCAGAAGCATCCACGTCACCAAAACTTGACCCTGTTTCCATGTAGCCTGCCGCCATGTTCACCCCTCCTGTCTTCTTTATGTAAACGTACAAGGCAGTGTTGGACCCTCCTCCCATTTCAAGCTGTGTCCAGAAGACATAGGTACCGCTGACTGGCACTGTGAACTTCCCTGTGTATCTGTTGTAGCCGGAGCCGGCGTTGTAGTTGACCAATTGGAATTTCACTGGTGATGCTGATGGTGTATGGCTGGGTGGATCATGTGCTTGGAAAGCCACATTTGGAATCGTTGTTGCTGTCAAAATAAATAGAAAACAAAACTAAATCATGAGTCATGATAAGATAACAAATCCTACCTGACTCAGAAATTTGAAAGAATAAATTATCTGACATTTACAAAAAGTCCAACTTGATTTTTATAGAACAAGTCCGAATCGTTTCCATAGAAACCAGAAAAAATAAATGCCCCAAATGTGCATACAGCAAAATGTACCACTTCAAATTCTGTTTCATATCTCTGCCAAGTTTTGATGAAACATATTGACAGGTTTTCGGATTGTGCTCCGGAAACGAAGTCCACTGCTCCCTTTTGAGCCAAGTCCAAATTGTTTCCATGAAAATCGAGAAAAGAAAGAAATACCAAAAATCTTTAAATAGCAAATAAATAAATAAATAAATAAATAAATAAATAAATAAATAAATAAATAAATAAATAAATAAATAAATAAATAAATAAATAAATGGTAGCAGCTGCTGCATACTGCACGGGCAAGGCACTAGAGAAATAAACATGACACTGACTGTAAGATCTCACTGTATGTTAAGCCGTGTTAATGAATGTATCTGGATACATAAGAGTGGTTTCTACTCACCGACATCAGACATGTTTCTTTCCAGAGCTGCAACTTCCAAGGATGTGGAACTGAGGTTGTTCCGTATCATGTGGACATCCGCCTGTAACGTATTCATCAAAGCATTGTTCAGCTGCACGTCGTTCCTCATGACATCTAGCAGTGTCAGATTCAGCTGAACGTCACCATGCGAGCTACCGTGTGGTATGGATTTTAACTCTGTTTGGACTGAAGCAATGTCGTCTGCTGACAATTTCACCTTGCCCTCCAGGATATTCACGGCGTTTTTCAGTGAGGATATCTCATCAGTTGCGAACCCCTGTTCTGTCTTGCTGGTCTGCAGGTCTGACAGAGCGGTGCGTAGTTGTGTCTGCGTGTTCTGAAGACCCGTCATTGTTGCCTGTAGATCTGACCGAAGCTGCGCGGTTGTTCTTTGGAGGACGTCCACATTCTGCTCCAACAGTAAAACGTGCGTCTTCAGTGTTGACATGTCATCTGTACCTTCTGTCTTTGTCGTTGGCAGAATAAATCCTGAGACTGACCCAGACAGAACACACAGAAACACAACATCAACAACCATGACACCCTCTTGCTTTTAGTAACAAAACTGTAGAACAGATGCAACTATAGTCTGGTTCATAATTATTGAGAATTTTTCTTCTTACTTTGAGCTATCCTAACACCTCAACTGATTCACTGATACTTAAAACTAAGTAATGGTATAAGGGAGGTAACTCATCTTGGCCTACTGAGTATAGTACAATTAGAGTTACCTCCCCTGAATTTGTAGCAGACGTCATTTTCCTCAGCACTGTCAACAATGTCTGCTGAAGATAAAAGAAGGTTGATTTTTGAGTTGTGTAATCAAGGAATTGATGATGTAAATACATTGGCAGAGAGAACAGGAACTCCTCTTTCTACTGTGTATAGGATTAGGAAGAATTTTAAAGAGGGAAAGGTTTTTGGGCACCAGAAAGGAGCAGGGAGACCCAGAAAATTGGACTTCTCAGATCGCGTCCGGCTGGGAATTTTAGCGTCTAAAAAGCAAAGGGCAAGCATCTCCACCATCAGGTATGGAATGATAGAAAGGGGATCAACAGTTGTATCAAAATCTACAGTTAGAAGAAATTTGATTGATCTTGGATGGGAGAAAAAGACTGGAATTCCTTCTCCTCTCATGAAACAAGAACATAAAGACAGGCGTGTTGAGTGGTGTTTGGCACATGAAAACTTTGACTGGGAAAATGTGATTTTTACTGATGAAAGCTCAATATGGGTATATCCCAATAATGTGAAAATATATACAAAGTCTGCGTCAGCACCGTTGTATCGACGACCTAAATACAGCCCAAAGTTTCATGTATGGGGAGGGATATCCTTATTAGGAACGACCCCGCTGTGTGTGTTTGAGGGAAATCTGACAAGTCAACGCTACACTAACATATTAGATAATTTTCTCCTTCCAAGTGCACATGTGTTTTATGGAAATGACTGGATTTTGCAGCAAGATAATGTTCCTAAACACACCGCAAAACATGCCAAGCAGTGGTTTCAGGAGAAAAATGTGACTGCATTACCATTTCCTACATATAGTCCTGACTTAAATCCCATTGAGAACATTTGGGGGATGATGAAGGAATGTGTGAATCAAAAGGGGTTGACAAAAATTGAAGACATGAAGAGAGAAGTGGTCCGATACTGGGACAGCATAACTCACGAAACACTAACCTCTCTGATAGGAAGTATGCCTACCCGTCTTAGACTGTGCCGTGAAGCTCAAGGAGACTTGATAAAATATTAAATTGTTACCTACACGACATGAAAAGGTCAGTTCACTTTCACAATACATTCAATTTTATCTGATTTGTTCTCGTTTAATAATATGAAATGCTTTAGCTATTCTCAATAATTTTGAACCATACTGTATCTCAAAGTTAAGTCACGTGACAAGTCTGTACTTCGGGCGATAACGGTCTGCTTTTGCTGCAAGTGCTGTTAGTCTGGTACAGCTTATTAAAGACTGCCGCCATATAACTGGCACATCGCTGAGAGCTGCATACAACAACAAGCGAAAAGGGTTATAAAAGAAACAGCATCTTGCTTCCTGTCCACATTGGCAATGCTTGAGATCCGTGATGCGAAACCTTCATTTCTTTCCTATGTCTGTCATATGAATAGGTCGGGAGAAGACAGTGATAACCCACACACACCTACTTTCGAGATAATCGCTTTTGAAAGTTTGGTCAAATATGCAAAATATTGGTGTGACTTTTAATATAAAGTTCATCTTTTTGTAATCATGTATACTCGTGGAACGGTGCAAAAAAGACACAGTACGTTTCGTTTACTGGGAATTGTGCTCGAATATACCCATTGTAAAGATTATGCGTTGGTCATCACAATCATGCCCAAAACGAGACTGTCATACTCTTGCTCAAACATCGATATGTGTACTTGTGTTAATCCATGTCAGATTCACGCTAATAAGGAAATGGACGATTGTGTAAGTAAGTGACCATTATTTGATATTATGCCATTTTTAATTCCAAAAGACACAAACATGATCTGTGTTGTTTTCTTTAATCATTGTGTAACTGTTGATACCATTATGTGAAAATCCTTTAGACTTGACACTAGACATTGTGACATGCCCTTGAAGAAATGTGATGTCAAAAAAGTCAGTTCACAATTCTAATATTAAGAATTTAAGAACTAAGTACAAAACAACTTAGCTATGTGTACTGCCATGTTATATTGAGAAATGAGCCATGTTCATGTCCTATTTTCTTTCGTAAAGGTAGACATATTGCCGCCACCTATAGCGTTTGATGCACACGTTAACTCAGGTTGTGAAATGTCCGTCAACCATTGTTTGCAATATTTTATTTTACCGGCCGGCCATCAGGGCCTGCTGCTAAATGCAGGCTTTAAAATCTGAATGAAATCTGTATGCCCATTTCGTTAAAGTCAAACCAATAAAAACAAAATAGACTACAATGTACAAAGTTTCACACTGTTTATACAAAATCAAGCCTATGGCACACAGAGGAGTTAATATTTGTTGAACTGGTGTTGACTTTCTACGGCGCTGAAAAACCAGGAAGTGAAACTGTAAGTTATCGTAGCATGAAGGATCGTAGGTGATCCCCGAGCGTTAATAAAGAAAACATGCGGATGCATTCCAGTTGAAATATAACTGACAGATAATTTACTGGAGGATATAAGGGCCCGCACATATTCGAAACTGCTGGCCCGATACAATAACAACTGGCGCTGGGCCTCCGGGCCGGGGGTTATTTCGATTTCGATTCAACTGCTTCTGATTGCATATAATTTGTTCCTAATCACCAGATAATTCTGCCCAAGTGCTGTTGGTTGGGTACATCGAATAGTGTAGTGTTGTTAATCGGAATCCCTCCTTTGAATCCGCCTATGGCATGCGCCCCAAAGCAAAGCACAGCTACGACAGTCCCAACCGTCCATGTTAAGGTATAGGAGTTGCAAGCTCCTTGGCCTAGATTTTCGAAGCTCTCTTAGCGAAAAGATGGTCGTTAGTGCCTTACGGCTATCTTAGCGCTACAGATTTTCGAGAAAGGGGTGGTCGGGTGCAAGCACACACACTGACGCACACATACAGATCTGTAGTAGGGGTTGATCTGCAACAGTACTGTGTTATCTGGTATTATCGTTATGTCGGTATACCGGAAAGTCACAGCAAAACGATACCTGTTGCATTTCCGCGATGTCGTTGCGCAGCGATCGCTTTGAGGAACGGGGCCCTGGGCCTCGATTTTCGAAGCTCCCTTAGCGCTAAGAGAGTCGTGAGTATTATACATTAATATTAACTTACGACTATCTTAGCGCTAAGGGAGCTTCGAAAATCTAGGCCCAGCTCAAGACATACGTAATCGCGGTGCTGAAGTGATCAACAGATCCATGCCGCAAGGCATCTTGGGATACTTAACGTATGCTAAGACTGGGCCCAGTAAAAATTTCTGCCCTTATGCATCTTTGTTTACATCAGTAAACAACAACAGTCAACTACCCGGATTATGCACGTGCCTCTCCCGTTTCCGACAGAGTTTCGTCTGACCTCAAACAGGCAATGCTAAGAGAATTGCCATCGCGTACGTTGATCTTCCTCCAGCGTGTGTTCCCTCTAGCATGTCATTTTTGCAGAGGCTTATAGAACAACACCTGTCCAACTTCAATACTGAGTTTGACTGAGAAAGAATTTTGACTGAGATATATACTTTGGATACAAAGACTATGTATAATCCAAAATGTATCCTGAAGGATTCTTTGGCCGAAGTTCCTGAAGTCATGTGGCATTTTGTCTGGAATGTCATATTTGGTGATGGGATTCACCGTTTGGAGAACAAGTCTTGAGAGGATATAATGAAAAACATGACGCTCACTGTCTGAGTTTTTATTCAAGACCATAGAAGGCACAAAACGCAAACACGCTTTACTCTTTCAGCACTTTTGGCAACAGCAAAGATGATTTTGTTAAGACTGTTTTCAGATTTTTGTTATAATAAAGTTAAGTAGGCATTCTGTAGGAATAAGTACTTGCCTCCATTTTGTAATTACTGCTTATTGATCACCCTTGTGAAATAAGAGCACCACCGAAGTACGATGCACTATGGTAGATATCATATGCATTAGTGACCTCCACCCACACCTCTTGCCCCATCTCTAGATGTCCAAGAGCTTGGGCAGAAGCATCCACGTCACCAAAACTTGACCCTGTTTCCATGTAGCCTGCCGCCATGTTCAGCCCTCCTGTCCTCTTTATGTAGACGTACAAGGCAGTGTTGGACCCTCCTCCCATTTCAAGCTGGGTCCAGAACATATAGGTCCCTTTGACTGGCGCTGTGAACTTCCCTGTGATGCTGTTGTAGCCGGAGCCGGCGTTGTAGTCGACCGTATTGAATTTCACGGGGGTTGAAGAAAGTATATGGCTGGGTGGATCACGTACTTGGAAAGACACATCTGGGGTCTTTGCTGCTGTCAAAAAGAAAGAAAACCTCTGTTATTGGTTCATTCAAAGTAATTCTTTCGAGAAAGTTTGGTGCATATTTCTTGTCCTTTTGAAACTCGACGCTCACTGAAACAGGTTAGTTGTCTTTGTTGCGTCTTTCAGTTGGTTCTTGTGATGTTGACTCCTGGATTGTTTGGTCCACAATTGATTATTTATATATAACGCCGTCATGTAGCGGGAATATTGGTTAGTATGGCGTTAAACAATACGGAAGAATGAAATATAGGTCCATACTGCACGGATAAGACGATGGAGTAATGGACAGAGCATGGACTGAAAAAACTCTCTGGATGTTGAGGGGTGTTAATGGATTAATCTGGAGATGTACTAAAGGAATAAGAGCGATTTCTACTTACCGACACCAGGTATCTGCCCTGTTGGCAATACCGGCATGGTTTTTAGGGAATTCATTTCACTTTTCAGAGAGCCATAAGCCCTTGTTGTGCCTTGCTAGTCTGTAAGTCTGTCAGGGCGTTCTGTAGTTGTGTCTGCGTTCTCTGAAGTTCTGCTTGAAGCTGCGTCGATGTTCCTTGGAGGATGGCCATGTTCTGCTCCACCTGCAGAACGCGACTGTTCAGTGTCATCGAGTCACCTGAAATGCTAAGGATTGTCGCGGGCAGAATAAATCCTGAGACTGACCCTGCACACAGTAATAAACATGGAAATACAACATCCATAGACATGATACGTTCTTGCATTGAGCTCAAAAAGCTGCACAACATATGCAAAAATCTCAAAGTTAATCACGAAGGAACACGTGACAGGTGTGCCTATCGTTCGATAACAGTATTCATTGCTGCAGGTGCCATTTGTCTGGCATAGATTATGTACAGACTCCGATAAGGGAATCTTGGCAGAATTTTAAGGCTAGAAAGCGACGGCCCTTATCAGCCACCATACCATGTAACTGACGTGTTGCTGCATGCGGCGTAAAACAAGAACATAAGCATTCATCTACGCTACTATTCATCTTGCTATGTGCACTGTCATGATACACTGCACCCGTGAAGATGCTGGTTAGAACTGATCTTCAATAACCCATGCTTGTAACGGGATCGGGTGGTCAAGCTTGTGACTTGGTTCACCACAGGCAAACTGTAGCGCAAGTGGCTTGCGCAGCATGGAGAAAATGCTAAGTCTTCTTACATGCGAGCGAAGGGAACAAAGGTTTGCAACGTACATTTGATCCTCGCTTCGGTTCGAAGAATATATTTCATGTCCAAATAAAATATCGCCACCATCATAGGTATACACCCATTTCTTCACTGGTTGTGCTCTCACCCTTCCAACCCCATGTTGAACAATTACTTACGTGAAATATTCTTTATTCAACATTTTAAGCATAGTTTGTGGTATCAGACCATTCTTCGCCTCCATTACCCCTGCCAGCTTCCGGTACGAAGGAGTGAAGGAACTGGAGCCTAATATTCCATATGGAATACTTACAGTTACCTCTCCTGCTTAATTCGCCCATTACGCCAGAGTTGTTTACATGTAGAATAAATGTTACGAAAATTCTAACAATAGCGACGACAGATCAGACAAATAAACTCCAACAGGTTCATGATAAAATTAGACAATATGCTATTTCTTTTTAATGTTTGCTTATTCTTGTTCCGTCACTCCGTTCAACCGGAAGGTGGCAGGGGTAATGGAGGCGAAGAACGATCTGAATGCCACGAGTGGCGTTCACAATGTTGAATAAAACAGATTTCACGTGAGTAATTATTGACATGGAGTAGGAAATGTAAGAGAATAACCAAGTGAAGAAATGGGAGTGTGCCTTTGATGGTGGCGATATTTTATTTTGATATGAAAAATTATTTTTGATCCGAAGCGAGGGAAGTACGTTGCCAACCTTTGCCCGCTAAGCTCGCATATTAGAAGACTGGTCATATTCTCTATGCTGCGCAACCCTATCTGCGCTACAGTTTTCCTTTGGGTTGACACATCGGTTCCTAGTAGCGTAGATGAATGCTCATGCTGTTGATCACATAATTGTCTGTTCCAGACTCGATTATTTGCAGACCGCCTCCATTTTGCTGGAATATTGCTAAGTGTGCCGTAAAACTAAACTCACTCACTCATATTGCATTGATGCATGGCAGGCGTGTAGAATAAGGCATATTGGTGTTTTAAATAGAGGCAGCGGTCGAAATAACCGCCGACCCGGAGGCCTAGCGCCGGTTGTTACTATACGGGCCGGCAGTTTCAAATATGTGCAGGTCTTTATGGCCTTCAGTAAATTATCTGTCAATTATTTTTCAGCTGGAATGTTTCCCCATTTGTCCTTTACAAACATTCGTGAATCATCCACGATCCATCCTGTTACGTTAACTTACGCTTTGGCGTAGAAATGTCAAAACCAGTCTAACAAATAAAAACTCGATCCTCTGTCTGCCACAGGCTTCGCTTAATTTTGTAGAAAGAGTGTGAAACTGAGTACAGTGTAGTCTATTTTGTTTTTATTGGTTTGACTTCAACCAAAATCCCTGCATATTGTATTCGGGGCCTGCAGATTTTAAAGCCCGCAGATGGCAGCAAGCCCTGATGGCCAGCTGATAAATTAAAGAGCAAACAGTCACGTTACATCTTAAGTTACACATAGACCTGCAGTTCTGTATAGATCATTCTTACCCTTGATATTCAGCCATGCAAGTAGTACAAAACAATCAGGTCCTCAAGAACATGCAGGTCGTACAGAACATGTAGGTCGCCCAGAACAGGTAGGTCGTCCACAATATGTAGGTCGTACAGAATATGGAGGGTGTGCAGGACATGTAGGTCGTACAGAACTTGCAGGTCGTAGAGAACATGTAAGCAGTACAGAACATGCAGGTCGTATAGAACAGGTAGGTCGTCCAGAACATGTCGGTCGTTCAGAACATGTAGGCCGAACAGAACATGCAGGTCGTATAGAACATTCAGGTCGTACGTACAGAACATGCAGGTCGCCCAGATCAGGTCGTATAGAACATTCAGGTCGTACAGAACATGCAGGTCGTCCAAACTATGTAGGTCGTCCAGACCATGCAGGTCTTACAGAACATCCAGGTAGTACAGAACATATCGGTAGTACAGAACACGCAGGTCACCCAGAACATGTAGGTCGTCCAGAACATGTCGTCAAGAAGTCTACCCGGACACCCCATCCACTATCACCCCACCCTGATACCCGTTATGTTATTTATTGATATCAAATTTGTAAGAAATGGCATTATATTCATCAGTTCGAATGCTGAAATTTCGTGTTTTTCAATATCGTATCATGTAGTATGTTCCAAACAGGTGACTTATCAGTATCTCCAAATCTATAAAGTCAAAACAACCTTTCCATCACTACAGAATAATATAGTACACTTTTTAATCTATTAGGCAAATGATCCTCACCATGGTGTTCGGGTTATCCATTCGAACCCAACTGGCCTATGGCAGCGCTTCTGGTCTGTGCGAGGAAGGAGACGCTTGTGGTGCCCTTAAGTGCACAATGTTCTTTCTGTGCACTTAAGACCATTGTGCATTTAAGGGCACAACAGACGTTTGTCGTCTTCGAACATTTGGGGACTAATGTTACACGGTGTTTGTATGACATCTCAAACAGGAACATGTTTAAGAAAAAACGTGTCTGGGTGTGGTGGTATGAATGAAGGAGTGTAGCTTTAGGTTGCTTGTTCTTCTTGTCTGTCAGCATTCCTGCAATGTCACTACAGGTGAGCTCCATGTGTGTGTGTGTGTGTGTGTGTGCGCGATATATAAAATCGAATTTGAGATATCAGTAAATGAACAATGATTATGCAGGATGTAAAATAAATCGAAGAATATTTGGATAAATTGCAAATTGCCATGGGAAAAAGGGGACGCCTTTTACAAAAGCACCAGAATGAAAGACTGAATGACAAAAAGCACCCACATCAAAGTAAACGATCGAGGTGCAACAGTTCGCTTAAAGAATATTGTTGATCTTTCACATAAATCATCATTCTAATCGATTAATGTTGCTTGATATATTGTTATATAGACCTTGCAATTATTCCAAGTAATAACAGTTTTTAACTTTAAACAGACTCAGAATGGACAAAAGAGTTTTTATAATGTCAAATATTAAATGTCATTAAATATCAAGAAGAATCCCCCTTTGTGAATATAGTTGTACTGTTCTTCGGTCACTTAAACACCCACGTTGAACACTCACGACATACATGTATCGACCTGCTTTACTTCAGCATAGTAAAGGCTATACGTAAAACGAACCAATCAGCTTCCAGAATCCCGATTACAGCGCGAAATCAACTTTGACCTCAGGTGACCCCGTACGCATGGGTCAGCTGTAGCCAATCAAAATGTCCGATTGGTGTAGTAACCTGCAATTTCGCGGGTAATCTTTCATGGATGAAGTTTGTGATGTCTCAATTCATTGTAAACATTTCTGACTAATCGATGACCATATACTCCAAATCAGACCTTCTATGATTGATTGTGGAACGGTTAATCGACATGGCGACTGAATTAGAAGAAAGAGACGCTAGTTCGCAGGATTCAGGGTAGGTTATCCCAGCCGAGCACTGTTGATTTGCTCGCACAACTTGTCGATGTGTGACCTGCCCACTTTCGACCTACAATTTTCACTACCGGTACACAAAAGTTGTAATCAACTGATATTGAACCGAATGTTTACGTATTATTTTCATTAATTATACATTAGGTCGACTGATAGCGATCCTATGTCCTCCGTTTTATAATTGGATTTGAGAGAACTCTAATGGGGTGAACTAAATATTTTGCTTGCATCATATTACAAAATAGCCATGTCGGACAGAAGAAAGGCATTCATCAGATATGTTCTATTTGATATGAATAGGCAATATTTCAACAAATTAATTTCGATCCTGTATGTTTCTAATCTCAATTCTAAGATGACAAAATAACCCGGTGAACCAGTGAGCTCTTTCGCTTCCTAGTAAATAGAGTTACTTCCCTTGCTTGTTTTGACAAATTTTCAACGATCTCTTTGTAAAAATTAATTCAGCTTGGAATAGAACGGTCAATTCCATTTTAGATCTTAACGCTGAAGGTAAGACATTTTACTAGTATTCTCCTGTCTAGGTTTGATTTACTCCTGCTAAGAGTTAAAGCAAGTTAGTGGGCACATTCAGATTGCCACCGATTATGGGCACTGCTGGACCCAAGTTTTGTGAATGACTTAAGAATTCTGGGTAAGAGTCCAGCCCGTGCACCCATCCCAATCAAAAACCAAAATTACCAAGTGGCATGCATACCTCACCCTAGACATACATTCAATAAACTAGAACAGATTTTAAAAAACCCAGTCAATCAGTGAACTTATTTCAGTGTTGGAATATTACACAGGGTAGGTGGGAAATATATTAAAAGGAGGGGGTTACAGGTGGAACGATTTCCCATACTTTATCAGAAATACCAAAAGTGCTTCATGCTCTTTCACTTTTAACAGAAGTTTTGAAGTCTACAAATTGATCAGCAGTCAGTCTTAAAGAGTGGTTAAATATAAACTGTGTCATGTATGCTTTTACTGTTAGAAGATCCCCAGTCTCTGATTCTTCATCCATGGCACTGAATGGTGATGTTTTTAAGGCAATGTCTGCATTGTTTTTGGACCCTTTAAGAATAGGAGTAGAATTTGCCTCCACTGATCAATGCTTGTTGTAAGAGTTGACTGGGCTGTCAGACTTGATGACATGCCATGGGTAATATATGTTATCTTACTCGAATTTGCACAAATCAGTGCTCATAATGTTGACCACTGGATTGTCTGGTGCAGACTCGATTACTGGTTTGTAAACACTGTTGACAAGAAGAATACGCAAACTTTAAACAACCTGAAATTTTTTCACAAAAGTTGATTTTTTCAGTGCACATGGGTTTACTGGGTTTACTAGACATAGGTTGCTGGACAACACTTTGTGGTTTGGGGGTTATTGTTTTTGCTTTTGCCTTTGTATATTTATGCACAAGTTGTCAGTTCATGATGTCATAATGTCAGTGCAAATTGTACCACTTCATGCCTGTCAGTTATACAGAATTGTCTTTGGTTCAAAAAAATTATTTGGAAATAAATAGTAATCATGATTGTTTTAAGCCATGGCTGCTTAGTGTTTGAACCCGTGCAGGGATGGCAATTTTCCCAGGATTTCCACCAAATTTATTTCAAACTGGTCAATTTTGATAATTGTCTGAACCCCCATTTGATGATGCAATAGTAACCTTTCAGCTCAAAACCAATTTTCCTGTCACCATCCCTGCCCATGAAGATCTGGGACAGAATAAGTCTCCAGCAACCATCTTTGTCGAAAGAGGTGACTAATACGATTAGGTGACTAGGGTAATACATGTCATTGTATCCCAATCGTGTAGGTTGATGCTCATTCTGTTGATCACTGGATTGTCTGGTCCAGACTCGATTACTTGCAGATGGCCTCCCTGTGCATGTGGTTAAACAATGGACAAACAACCTTTTCTGACCATTCATTTAACATATTAATATCTGAACTGTTTGTTAACACCACTTAGCAGTAAATGAACCCTTCCCTGTCATTTACCTGTGTGTTGTTTACCTAACAAATCCATAAGAAGTAATCACAATGAGACTGAAAGCTGCCCAAACCAACCATTACATTATACTTATCCCTTCATTTATTCAACACAGGATGAGTTAGCTCTGTAATCTGTTTTGTTCAACCTTCTAACAGCATCAGTGTGTTGGTGGAGGTTTATGCTACTTTTGGCAACGTTCGAGCAATATCATGGCAGGGGAACTCCAGAAATGGGCAATACACATTGCACCTAAGTGGGAAGTGGAATCATCGTCTTCAGTGCTCATGTCTCAGCAGTGGGGTAGCCAGGTGGTTCAAGCGTTTGCTCGTCATGCCAAAAACCAGGTTTGATTCCCGACATGGGTACAATGTGTGAAGCCCATTTCCAGTGTGTCCAGCCTTGATATTCCTGGAATAATGCTTAAAGTTGTGTAAAGCTCTCTCACTCATGTCTCCCATATTTCACAAAACGTATTATTTACATATTGGTTTTATTGTTTTGTGGATTCATATTCAAAAATGATTTTAGAACAGGGTCATAAATAATTGGAATGCATTTTGGATCCTTATTTCAGTCCAGAGACCCAAGAATAACTTGTTGCCTGGATAAATAAGATCTTCATTCAATTTTATTTTGTACTCAAATTTAATTTTTTCCCATAGTAAAGTTAACCTTGTCGCAACTTAAATGTGCAGCAGTGTATTTAGAATCTAAACAGTAGCTGTGTGTGTGAAAGTCCAGTTATTATCAAAGACCGAGATTGAGAGATCTGTTTATTCATGACAGGCAGTTTACCACCTTGCTTAGTTCTGCATTCATTGATTTATTTAGGGTCAAGCTCTTCACTTTGTAACTTCATACCCGTCTTACGAGCAAGAGACGGTAGGTCATTTCGTGTACACATTATTTTTCTGAATGATCAGGATCATTTCAGTTTTGGAAATAAAAAAATGTTAATGTCGATGTCTCTGTTTTACAGTGAAACATTAGTATCCACGTCTGTGTTTTGCAGTGAAACATTAGTGTCCACGTTCGTGTTTTACAGTGAAACATTAGTGTCCACGTCTGTGTTTTGCAGTGAAACATTAGTGTCCATGTTCGTGTTTTACAGTGAAACATTAGTGTCCACGTCTGTGTTTTGCAGTCCAACATTGGTGTCAACCTGTCTGTTTATGTCAAATATTAGTGTCCACATCTCTGTTTTGCAGTCAAACAATAGTGTCCACGTCTCTGTTTTGCTGTCTCCCGTTTTGCAACCGAACATTAGTGTCCACATCTAGGTTTTGCAGTCAGCATTAGTGTCCACGTCTCTGTTTTGCAGTCGAACACTGGTGTGCCTGTCTCCTGTTTTGCAGTCAAACATTAGTGTCCATGTCTCTGTATTGCAGTCAAACACTGGTGTGCCTGTCTCCCATTTTGTGGTCAAACATTTGTGTCAAACCAAACTTTATTTTGTACTGAAAAGGCCACAGGCCTATCGTACGTAAAACATTCATACGTACATAAAACATTCATATGTTCTTCCGAGTAATAAAGTTTACATTTTCAGATACTATTCTGTTTCTTTGTTTGCAGTGATGCATGGCATATAAACATTGAACAAGTTCTGAAGTATTATATTGTTTGTACATGACGGTAATGAAATAAATTTAATAGCGTTTGGATATCTGTAAAAATGATTTGGCAAATATGGTGCACATCCTCGACATAATTCAAATCCCACAGTGAGCATAGGCTCTCTTGTCGATTAGTATTAGTATAGCTTCCAGTGTCTATAAATAAATCAAAAGATGAACATCGAAAACGTGATAATGCATCTCGGAACTTCTTTACTGTTATCTTAGAGAGGTACCACTACAAATTAATTTCTGCTTTAAATAGTTTGTAATAGAAAGATTTATTTGATAGTCAGTGCTACAAACCATGTTTGTACATAAATATCTGTAAGTCTCTGAGTCAGTGACTTTATAAAATTAGCAGTTAATGTTTTGGTCATACATGCATTACCAAACCCCTATTTTAAACAGCAATGTTTAATATTCGTTACCCGATTAGTTTTTCCATTATAGTCAGAAACTATCATTATATTGTAACACTTTTTGGGAAATCTATGTGGAGGCATGATGAACAGTCATAACCAGTATTTGATAGCCTTAATATGAAAATATGTGCATTGGGAATCTACCACATTCACCGTAAACCATAACACTAGATGTACATTTGTGTCCATGTCTCTCTTTTGCAGTCAAACATTAGTGTCCTTTTCTTCATTTTGCAGTCAAGCATTAGTGTCATGTCTCCAGTCTGCATTCAAATGTTAGTGTCCACGTCTCTGTTTTGCAGTCAGAACACAGACATGACAAAGGAAAACACCAAGGTGCCTACAGCTCAAAAAATGGATACTGACTTCCTGAAGTTGTGTGAAGAGCTAGAACTGGCGGAGGATGTCAAGAAAAAGGCGCTGGTCCAGCTGAAAAGTCTGATAACGGGGAGCAGTTCTGAGGAGGGTCAGGTGAGAGGTACTTCTGTGTCAGTGGATCTTATCAATGATCGCGGTAGGTTTTGCATGAGTGCTTGCAGAAATAAAGTTATAACTTGTAGTCCAAATCTTTTGTGTGTGAAATTTTCAGTACAATCCTGACTCATGTTGAAATATATTGTTTGTCTATATGTTTCGGTTTTAAGGTACTTTTTAAAATTATGTAGATCAGAATCTATGTGTCTGAAACACGCACAAAATTTTTTTTGCATGTTTTTTTTTCTGTTTTTTTTTGCGTGAAAAGCGCATGTTCCTGCATTAACACGAACACTGGATCTTATAGAGGGCACCAGCTCCATGAGTTGGGTTATGGATGAGATATACAGGAATTAAAGATGACATCTGTTTGACTTGAAGGTCACATGCAATGCAAAACACAAGTTTGCAGATTCTGATACCTTTTGGTATGGACTTACAGAAACACATTACTTACAGAAACACAATGGAAATTCAGCTTATGAAGTTGAAAAATGCTCCTTTGAAAAAAAGCCCGCAAAATAAATCGCAGTTCGAACGGTTCACTAATTTTTTGCCAGTGCTTGGGTAAAAAGTGGTTTCAACAGCTATGCTGCGCCGCGCTTGTAACGATTGGTCAGTGAATAGGTTCTTGGAGCTTAAAACTATATGCCGGCCTGGATTATGAGGTCATGAGCAGTAGTCTAATCTTGGATGTATACACAAACAAATAAATAATTTACTCATTACTTAAAAAACAAAAACCCAACCCCCCCCCCAGAACCCATTTTGATTGTGATAAGCAAACTCTTGTCACAGAGAAAATTCAATGTCTTTTTTATTGTTTTATTGACACTTAAATGTCTACCTGCTAATGACAATATGCAGTGCACAACTTCAATCACTGACCACATGCTATGGGCGATCTTTTTGAATTTATCTTCCCTTCACTAATCCGCAAGGTGTGCTGATCCGGATGGTCCAACCTTAAACTGACAGCGCATGTCACATGCGTGAGCTGTACGTGTTACCATTATACTTAGAGACAGTTAACCAGTATTGCCTTCACCTTCACCGGTAATGTTCACGCCGGTGCATGGACAGAATATCTTTTCCCTTTTACGATGACATATATGTCCTAAAATATTTATTTCATGATTCTATGACACGCCTTGGATAGGCATGACTGCTTACTGTGCAAGTATGAATCACAAAATGGCAGTTCGAAGCGAGGCGGTGGAATCAGCTAATCGTTTTCATTTCATGTTTTGACGTTTTGTTGACGTTTTGCAATCGGTTATTTAAGTCTGGCACTAGATGTCTCAGTATCATACATTTAAAATTGCATTGTATTTTCAGTGTATATGTACTCAAATCATTTTTAGTATTACGGCCGATATGACTGCATTCATGGAATTTATAACATCGGGAGCTGATGCGGTGTGTGAAATGTGAAACACTGAAAGTCTTTTCATGTAAATTTCATCGGGTCGTTCATGATGGTATTGGGATTTTGGACAGCACAGATATTTAGCAGGTACAGAGAAAAGTGAGAAACAGTGGTCAAGTAATTATAAAATAACAGTAGCGGACAAATTATGTCAATCATCGCCTGCATGTAGCCAACTTTCAAATGCGATAAACATGGACATGACTGAAATCTAAGTTTTTGTGTCTGTAATGGTTTGTGATGCATGAAATGTAAATTCACTGTATAGGCAAATAATACATAAAGATATTGCAAATTTCTACAATGACTGCATTTTAAGTATCATCAATTAAGGGTGTAAGTTAACATGTTTTGTTTTTCTTACTTTTTAATAAAGGAAATAATATTATAATATTAATTTATTAAATATACTATTTCAGACACAGAAGAAGCAAAACTACCATTAGGTTAAGTACATATCAAGGGCACTTTCCAAATTCTATTTTCATTACACAACTAAACAATACATATATATTGATAATAAATTTCAGTCTGTAATAAATACAAAATGGTATTGTTAAGTGTTGTCAGCATCAAATGGTTTACATTTTCCTGCAGTGTCTACATACATCTTGTCTTCACAATGATCAGATTATTATAATAGTCGTGAAAAAGCTCATATTTTATTCTTAGAGCTTGCTCTTATGTTTTGTTGCATTAAATTGATTTTTCGAATTCTAACACAAATATTTCAATAAAGTGAATATCTTTTCCCACTTTACATTGTATCTGCACTGTAAGATGTTGTAATTCCATCTGATTCTTTGTATGCTTGTGCGTGTGTACTTTTGTATTACATTACACATTCATGACAATATTCAGTCATTGTACATTGTACTGTTAAATTTGTAATAATATATATAAATGCATAAACATATCTTCATATAATAATTGTGGGGTTAAATTCGATTTTATATCATCTAAAACATATATTTGACAATAAACACATTTTCTGTGTTAATCCCTAACAAACAGACATAACCTAAAATTTTCTTTAAGAACTGTTGAATAAAAATCAGAAGGTTAGATAGTTAAAGTTAGATAGTGAATTGTCTGTCATTTTATCAACTTAATGTTGCCAAAACAAGAAACATATGAAATATATTTCTATCACACACATCTGCTTGGGCAAATACTTTTTGCGCACATTGTTCATTGAGAGAAAGCTCTGTAAATGACTGTGTATATAAAGAGCTTTAAATGGGGTTAAACTTTTGTAAGAAATGAACCAATAAATTGACATATATAACATGACTCACAATACTGACTGGTGGACATATCTTTCAAGGGGGGGGGGGGATATTTTATTTCAAGCTATGATGACGTGTTTCTGATGCAACCGACTAATTGCTTGGATAATAGGTGTATGGCACTTGTATATGTAAACATAGGAATATACAGTAGCATCAGAATTTTTAAAAAAATGGATTCCGATGAGTGAGGAAATGCTGCTCAAAACGTAATATATATGTTTCTAAGCAGCTGTTACATTCTATACAGAATTTCTTCAATTGTCAGGGATGTGTAATAAATCATAAATTCTCGATAAAGAACTTCCAGGGTATGCTAGTTCGCCGGAGGTGTAACCCCGATTTTTTTTTACATTGAATCGGTGGTTGTATAGGAATTATTTGTAAGATTTTAATGTGGCAGTAGTTAAAGAATTACCATTGGGAACAACATTATGGCTGATAACATATAAAAAAGAATTTTCATTACTTTACCGATGCTACAACACTGGAGACTTGCTTTGTCTCGTGTTCTGTCGTAGGAAATGCTGTGACAATATATCGACTTTTCATGGTGTTTTTCCCTGTAATCTTCTATCATGTGTATTCGTACTGCATTTGGAAATTAAATAACCTATGCCTTTCTAAACTAAACATCAAAAAGCAAAACATGCATCAGTTAATGGCTTTTCGTCATGAACGATAATTTTTTCAGTTAAGGGGAAACAAGGCAACGCGTAAGCTGGGTTCTGTCTTTACATGTATCAAGTTGTTGCAGCGCACATTGACTCGGGAACTAGACTGGAAGCGAGAAGTTGGACCGTCGCTTATATCATTATAAAAGGAGAGTTATTGCCCCTTGCAACAAAAAGATCGCCCATTAACAGACTTACCAATTATAAAAAGGTAGTTTGGGGACTTCATACCCTGAGTGAAAGATGAAACATGCATGAGTAAAATTTAAGATTTACTTCATCAATAGTTTGCTGGTACATGTATATATTGATTTATGTCAACCAAATGTACTTTACTGTTTTCTGTCTTGTTTTTCAGTCTTCATATTTTGACCTGTTTATCTGTGCCTTGTATATGGCGATGGTGGACACAAGGTACGTTCAGTCAAATTGCTCTTTTCTGATGTTGATTCACTCACATGTATACTACAGGGCTCAAGTCATTCAACACAGGTGTATACTACAATGGTTCAGTCAGGTGCATTCTTCAGTCGTTCAGTCTGGTGTATACTACAGTGGTTCAGTCATGTGTATACTACAGTGGTTCAGTCAGGTGTACACAATAGTGCTTCAGTCAGGTGTTCACTACAGTGGTTCAGTCTGATGTATACTACAGTGGTTCAATCTGGTGTATACTACAGTGGTTCAGTCTGGTGTATACTACAGTAGTTCAGTCAGTGTATGCTACAGTGGTTCAGTCATGTGTACACCACAGTAGTGCAGTCAGGTGTATACTACAGTGGTTCAGTCAGGTGTATACTACAGTGGTTCAGTCAGGTGTATACTACAGTGGTTCAGTCAGGTGTATACTACAGTGGTTCAGTCAGGTGTATACTACAGTAGTTCAGTCTGGTGTATACTACAGTGGTTCAGTCAGGTGTATACTACAGTAGTTCAGTCTGGTGTATACTACAGTAGTTCAGTCTGGTGTATACTACAGTGGTTCAGTCTGGCGTATACTACAGTGGTTCAGTCAGGTGTATACTTCAATGGTTCAGTCAGGTGCATTCTTCAGTCGTTCAGTCTGGTGTATACTACCGTGGTTCAGTCAGGTGTATACTACAGTGGTTCAGTCTGGTGTATACTGTAGTGGTTCAGTCAGGTGTATACTACAGTGGTTCAGTCTGGCGTATACTGTAGTGGTTCAGTCAGGTGTATACTACAGTGGTTCAGTCAGGTGTTAACTGCAGTGGTTCAGTCTGGTGTATACTACAGTGGTTCAGTCTGGTGTATACTACAGTGGTTCAGTCAGGTGTATACTGTAGTGGTTCAGTCAGGTGTATATTACAGTGGTTCAGTCAGGTGTATATTACAGTGGTTCAGTCAGGTATATACTGCAGTTGTTCAGTCAGGTGTATACTGCAGTGGTTCAGTCAGGTGTATACTGCAGTGGTTCAGTCAGGTGTATACTACAGTGGTTCAGTCTGGTGTATACTGTAGTGGTTCAGTCAGGTGTATACTACAGTGGTTCAGTCTGGCGTATACTGTAGTGGTTCAGTCAGGTGTATACTACAGTGGTTCAGTCAGGTGTTAACTGCAGTGGTTCAGTCTGGTGTATACTACAGTGGTTCAGTCTGGTGTATACTACAGTGGTTCAGTCAGGTGTATACTGTAGTGGTTCAGTCAGGTGTATATTACAGTGGTTCAGTCAGGTGTATATTACAGTGGTTCAGTCAGGTATATACTGCAGTTGTTCAGTCAGGTGTATACTGCAGTGGTTCAGTCAGGTGTATACTGCAGTGGTTCAGTCAGGTGTATACTACAGTGGTTCAGTCAGGTTTACACTGCAGTTATTCAGTCTGGTGTATACTACAGTAGTTCAGTCAGGTGTATACTACAGTGATTCAGTCTGGTGTATACGACAGTAGTTCGGTCAGGTGTATACGACAGTAGTTCAGTCAGATGTGTACTGCAGTGGTTTAGTCAAGTGTATACTACAGTGGTTCAGTCAGGTGTATACTACACTAGTTCAGTCTATCAACACGGGCATACTACAGTGGGTTTTGTCAACCCATATGTATAGTGCATGTCAGCCTTATGTTGTTATCCCATTGTCCATAAAGTTTCAAGTGTTTTAGTGTTATGTTTACAGGCTACATTATTGAGACTGCAGATACAGCAATATATTTGACAAGGCCCTCTCATTCAGCATTTGCAATCCTGTAATTTGCCAGTCGGCCACCGGGGCCTGCTGCCACTTGCAGGCTTCAAACCCTACAGGCCCTGAATGAAATTTGCAGGCCCATTTCGTTAAATTCAAACAGATTAAAACAAAACAGACTACACTGTTGACATTCCTAGTACGTGCTGAGCAGTGAAATATCAGGAAGTGGAAAATAAGTCATCATGATAGATCATGGATGATTCCTGAACGTTAATTAAGAAAAATAAAGAAAACAATTATGAGAAAACGTTCCAGTTTTAAACAAAAGACAGATAATTTACTGAAGGCCGCAAGAACCTGCAAATATTTGCAACTGCTGGCTCGGTACAAAAACAACTGGTGCTGGGCCTCCAGACTAGTGATTATTTTGAATGCTGTGTCCCCTCAGCATTGCAGGTTTAAACACACAGTTGTGCATGTTTGTCAGTGCAATGTTCAGGGTATCATATTTCACTACCCGCAGGGGATTCTTAAAACTGATCCCTAGTAAAGTTTGCTAGCAGCACAAAATGATTGATGGTGATAATTGAGGGTGGTTAATGAGGGGAAACAGTTATTCTACTGGCACAGAGTGTCGTTGACAATGGGAATCACTTGAATGTTGCTTTCTTTCTTTGTAGTTTAATGCTGTTCTCAGCAGTATTGCATTTATATGACAGTGATCTATAAATAATAGACAAACCAGTGATAAACAGCATGAGCATCAACCTACACAACTGGACTTGAATGTATGGTCCAGGCTTGATGAGAAATAGTAGTTTCTGGTATTGAAGTTACGTTACATATAGCTGGTATATATATTTCTTACAAGCTACACAATATTGAGTGAGTTAAGTTTTATGATGCTCTCGGCAAAATTGTGGCAGTATTACAGTTGTGTACACCAGAAATGGACTTCACACATTCTACCCATGTTTCAACACAACAACAAGCAGGTGTGCGTTGGTGTGCATCGAAAGCTGCATATATATTATGAATCTACGATGAATGAGATTTCAGAAAATACTAAGTGTAAGTTTCTGAAAAATATACACATAGGTGAAATTTGCTGTTGAATATAGTCCATTTTTGCTCAAATTTTGCATTTTTTTGTCATTTTCTGACCATTTAATATCCTCTTTTTATGTTTTCATTCACGCCATCCAATAACTTGACCATCTGTCAATGATTAACAAATTTTGTGTAATTATTTTCAGAAATAACACTTTTAGATGCGTTTTTGTGTGACATGCAGAATTTCTTTGTCTGTTGTCTGTGATCAGGCAGTCACACGAATAAGTGACCCCCTCTCAGGTAGTCACTTGTATACGTAACGGGAGACCGTCTCGCGTACACATTGTCCTCTACTAGTGAGGAATCAAACCCGGGTCTTTGGCAGACAAGTGAATGCTTTAACTAACATGCTACCTCACCACCCCCAACAAAATTTTGTACTATCACTTCCTGCTTATATTTTGTTGAAATGGCATGAAACAAACCAATTCACTCGTCAGTCTTATAACTATTTTAGACTGAGTTTTTCTTACTGATTTTAGGATGCCGTACGGTCCACTAGACCCCCAGTTGCAGTGCGGCTACCTTGACGGCAATCCCAGCATCACTCTCACCAACCTGCTACAACACACCAACCTCAAGTAAGTCAGTGGCTACCATGGTTACAATCCCAGCTGCTGACAGCTTTTTGTTATATTGTTTGTGTTCATCATCATTGGGGATCCTAGTTTTCCTTTGAGTAACCAAACAAATTGTATAGGTCCATCTCCTATTCTTTCGGTAAACACGTTTTCTGCCGAGATTGCTGATGTGCGAAGCTTAGCAGTAGTTTACATCACTGACCGGTAAGTAGCAAGTGGCCCAAGTCTACGAATGATCAAAATTTTTGCAGTGTAACGAATATGGGTTAGTTTTACCAACTTGGACAAATCATAACCTTTTCTTGCCCTTTCTTACACTTTATAACGTTACGTCCTCGTTATGCTGCGAGAATCGGTGGTGCCTCATTAAGTCAGTGGCAGGCGACCTTGTTTTTCACTGAGCTCAAGAGTGATAATACACCTGATGGATCAAGCAGTTGATAGATGCAGATGTTAGAGGAGTCTCTTCGTTTAAAAACAACAAACATTCATACGATAAGAACTGTTTGTATTATTTTTTAGCCGATATCTGTAAGTACTGCGAGAATAGGCTGCATCAGTATACTTACCCCACTCACACTCATTTGGGTATTTTGACATTTCCTTTCATTGTAAAAATATAATAAAGTCTAAATGTTAGTGATTGTTATTTAAGTTTGATCTGTAATATGAGAAACGGTCAGAAAAACTGTAAGTTGCCACATTCACGTCCTGAAATGAAACCTCTCACTATACCTCAGCTGCTTTGTATGTCATCTGTACACATGCAAGATTGAAGTTATTGAATATTTTTTTAAAAATTCAAGGATACTTGTACGCAATAGATATAAGAGGATTTGAGTTTCCACATGAATATTTGCACAATTTATGCAGGTATGCAGCTTATCCGTTCTTTTGGTTATAGTGTGTGAGGGCTGAAGCTCACCGGGTAGGCTATGTCAGTTTATGTCGTTGGTAGCCATTTGTTGTCATCCACAGATATATCCAAGATGTAAATCTTAAGTTTCCTGAAAACACAATGCTGTAGTCAAAGTGGTCAGATGAAAAATACGAGATATTTAGGATAACACATTCTCAAGAAAGTGCAGATTGTAGAATTCTTGGATTCAGTCTCATTAAGGATTCAAACTGCCACTGCCAGAATGAAACACGTAATCACTTTTAGCAATATACAAGTGATGTCGAAGCAGAGCGACACCAAAAATGGGCATTGTACCCATGTGAGGAATCAAACCTGGGTCTTCTGCATGATGAGTGAACACTTTGACCACTAGGCTACCTCACTATTATCAAAGGTTCCTTTTGTAAAACATCATGAAGAGTAGTGATGTTCGATGATCGAAAATAGTCAGAAATCAGTTGAAAGAAGGATTAAAAGTAATTATCGATTATATAAAGCATATTTTCGATTATTCAGGATTTTCTTGTTTCAGTATAACATACTTGAATGAAGTAAACTAATCATTAAATTTTCACGAATATTCATTAACAGACGTGCTCTCAAAAGCGTAAAACTCTGTGCACTGTATTCATAAATTCATATTCATCACAACAGTAAATATTACTGTAACCTGTGTGAATATATTTTGCATCTATTGTGAATGTAATGAAATATACTGCTAAATATTTGTTGCTGAAAGAATAATTCCGTCAACATTAATCAGGAAAAAATGGGGAATACCCCTAAAATTGGTGATTACATTAGAAATGTGTGTATTTCAATTACAATTGATAATCGTTGGCCACAAGTCCTGCGATAATCGATAGTAGCTTTGGTGTCTGGTTCCCAACACAAGTGAAGAGCCATCATGTTTGTACTTACGTGTTTCAGCATCACAGAGTTCTTCCGGAGGATGCGGGTGTTGAAGGAGAGGGTAGTTGTCAGTGAGTCTGTGCGGCAACATCTGCTTTGTCTCGAGAAAAACTACTGTATCGTGTCTGCTCTCTTCCACACATTTGAAAAGTAAGCAGTTTGAAGAACAAAATCTGTGAAGAATGAAAATAGTAGTTCTACTGGTGCACATTCAACTTTTTTAAAAGTTGTTTTGGATAGTCATCACATACAAGACTTAAAAAGTGTGGCATTCAGGATGTAACAAAACCCTTTGAATATTTTTTTTTCTTTTTCAGAATTCTGCTAACAATGTAACACTGGACCTGGAAAAATCTGGTTCAGAACAGAATTGTTTTTCAGCAACCCATACTTTTTGGAAGTGGCAACTGACCTAATTTTGGAGATCCCTGCTCAAGCTGTGGATCATAGGATTGTCTGGTCCAGATTATTTAAAGACTGCTGGAATATTGCTGAGTGTGGCGTTGAACAAAAACAAACAGCTTCTGATGAAAGTCTTTGTGGTCCATTGTACCAGAAAAGTGAAAATAAAAAAATATTTAGCGACCTCAATTCTAACATCCTTTTAAAGCTGAATATGTATCTGTTTCTTTGTTTATACTAAACAACACTATATGCGATAAACCATAAGTTGCTTTCTGACGGAGTACCTGTTCTTACTAAACTCAAGAATGCCAATCGAATGGTTCTAACAGGATTATAAGTTCTGATATCACTTGGTGTATGTTTTGTTGTTGTTTAACACCACATTCAGCAGTACTTCCTCTATAGAACATTGGCCTGTATATAAGCAAATCTGGACCAGACAATCCAGTGATTGATATCATGAGCATTGATATACACAGTTGGGAATCGATGACTCGGATCAACCATTTCAAAAAGTCAGACCACCTGATTGTATCAGTTCACCTCTTTCAACAAACATGGGCTTGCTGAAGACCAGTTCTTATCCAGATCTTCACTGGTATTTAAATCTGTGATCTTTGTGTTGTAGGCTATGTCGATCTGTATTTAGAGAAGATCCCAAATCAGATGAAGATTCCAATGAGTAAGTCATTATTATACTTTGGAACTTAATTAATCTCTGTTGTAACAATAGTTTGAACCTCTCAGGAGGGGAATTCAAATGGTTTAACACACTGTACATACGTGACTCTCAACCCAAAGACTTTGCTGTGACAAGAATTCAGGTGAAGATCCTGACAGTGATTTTTAAGGCAAAGCATGGATTGGTATCATCACTGGGATGGAAATTTGCTGTGAATTCGCAGATTTAAATGCAGATGAATCGGTCTTGAGATTCTGTGAGATGAACCTCTACCTTGAAAAAATTCGCACCCAAACGATTCTGCATGTTATTTTACAATAGCTTCCAGGTGATGTTCATAGCGCATGCCACAACAATGCGTAAACAGTTACTGAAAATAGTGTATTTATCAATATTCAAGGATGGCAGCTTGCCGAAATATTAGCTAATGGTAACCATGCTTTCAGAAAGCCCTACACGTACGTACTGCAGGTCAAATATCTGTGTTGTATGTGGCTACTCATTAGTTGAGAGATCAGTGTCAGTGACAAGGGATTTTTGGAAGTCCTATCCTAAACAGTCTGGCTGGTTAAGTCTGTTCAGTCATGTTGCATTTCATTGGACAGTCATAGATCACTCTAAGGTTGGTTGACCTGACCTTCTTCAAAGGTTTGTTAGACTCAGTATAGCAATTTAATGGATAATACAGAGTTTAATTAGATGTGTCATGTTGTGATGACATTTGGTCTGTTTTCAGGGAAAATGTATATTTCCGCGAGAATGTGATGCCACCGGTGCCTGAAACGGAAGGAGTCTCATTTAGGAAAAAGCTGTGTTGGACGATCTTCTTGCACACAAAAAGTGAGACATGAATGTATTGTACTTCCTCAAATGTTTGCAGGTTATTTTGTATGCATGGTTTTAAGTTGAACACATATTTCATTGGATAAGAAAGAAAATGCACTGTTAAATTACTTCATTTGTCTTCTGAGAATTTCAAAGAGATGTCATGTTACAATTTATTTGTGATAAGAGTGACAATTGGTGTTGGGAATCGGAAACCTGATCCACTTATGTTTAACAGAGGATTTGTGGCGAATGAGTACCGATTATAATTGAGATATGTACATTTTTAAAGTGGTCACCAATTATTTTTCACCTGTTTTTTTCTAATTAATGTTTTCTATATATCTAATACTGTCATGCAATGAAATACATGCATGCAAAAAAGACACTGGAATTGAAATTAAACAATAAATGGTTAAAAGTATTACAACACAATGTTGAGCGCAATTTTGTTCGTGAATATTCATAAAATTTACTTCATTTACTAAATACGAGTATGTTCTACTAAAACAACCATATGCTGATTAATCGAAATATTCATCATTTTTCATTGTCAGTAAACATTTTTAATCCTTCTATCGAGCGATTTTTCAATTATTTTCAATCATAGGAGCAATGCTCCATCAAAATATTGTGTATTGTTTAGATTTCCTAATCCCAACTCATATTTATGTCTAACCTCTCATTCTCCTGAAATTTAGTCCAAAAAGTGTGTTCTTGAACAGTAGAAAACTTTGCATTCACACCAGTGCCATAAAGAGATACACTTAGACCACATGACCAGGCTGGACAGGTCACTACAGAGATTGAAATGAGGCTCTATTTAACTGACATGGCTCTTAAAATTTAAATGGCATTTATGAAATATTTTCTATGTGTCCTGACAGTACATCTAAATGAAAATATGTTACCTGTTATAAAAGTAATCCTCACCAAGGTACATTCAAATTGTCAAAAATTCAACTTGACTCGAACAATTTAAAGCCTGTTTTTGGCACCCCGTCCTTTTTTTTTAAGATGGGGGTGACAACTTTGACAGTCATGGCGGATAACAGGAAACCATGTCTTGAATGATATCGTACTCTGTGGGTTGGTTTTTGGTTCAGGTGAAACAAAGCTGAACAGTTCATGCATCCATGGTAGTGTTCAGTACATCTGAAATGTGGAAACTTAGGGAATTCAAAACATGGCTTCCTGTGCTCTGCACATTGCCAGTGTGTCTGCAAAACTGCAATATGAATGGTTGCAAGGATCTTGTTTCACTGTATGGAGGTGGACTTGTACAGAATTTATCATCAAATCCTTTTGACTGTAAAACAGAAAGATTACTGGTTTGTTCACTTTTGGTTATTGGCCTACATTTTATTTCTATAGCACTGAAATTCCTGCAAACACAGTGTGCATCAGACAACACAGGGAACTCACTATATTTCACAGGATTGAGAAAGGAGCATTTAGTAGTCAGGTTGAGTGTAATAAAAGATTTACATTGTGAAAAAATCCATGTTTTTCAGATCACTTCCTTGTTGACAACCAGGACCTGAATCATGCCGTGTTGTTGCTAATGTGTTGTTTAGAGTTTGTTCTCCGAACAACGCCGTCATTTCTGCTGAATCCCCCATTTGGTAAGATTGGAAAAGAACTAATATTGGTTCGTTTGTTGTTTAACTCTGCACTCAGCAACTGCCAGCTATGTAGTAGCGGTCTATGAATAATTTGAATAAATGAGTGTTGACGTGATAACCCAGTGATCAACAGCATGAACATCAATGTCATACATTTGAAATAAGATGGCATGTGTCAACGAAGTCAGCGACGTTGCTTCTTATGACAAGCATGGGTTGCTCAAGACCAGGCCCCAATTTCTCGAAACAAACTTAAGTTTTTACTCAAATTTCAAACTGAGTTTGACAATTTGAAACTGCTTTATTTTTAACTCAAATGTACTTTTTAAAATAGAAAATGCTCAAACGCCTTAAGCAATATATTCACGAAACTCAAACTGTCTACTGTTTTTGAGTTTAATATCAATTTCAGTACATTCTGGGAAATGTATTTTCTCAAATTTGAGTAAAACCTCGAACTTAAGTCAAAACTCAGACTTAAGTTTGTTTCGAGAAATTGGAGCCAGTTCTATTTTAACCTGGACCTTCATAGGGTCAGAAAGGTCTACGATGATGTGACAGGTTTCTGTGAGGTTGCGTATATATCATCACTTCACAGGTTTGTGCCCACAGATTTCCTCCATCACATATGTTGTCTCTGTGGTCAAGTAGATAGAGTGGATAGGGTAAGCCTAGGTGCAGGTTGAGGTTTTATTCCTTATCAGTGCTCCTTGTATCAATCACTGGTTTGTCCACACTCAGTTATTTAGAGACCACTGTTACAATATTTGAGAACTGCCTTTGAGTGGGAAACAAACAGCATTTTTTGAAAAATAGTGATTCATAGTTACCAAAATGAAATGTTGTATTTTGAATTCTAAACAATTTAATGCCAGACAGTATCTTATGCTTTGATTTTGCATTGTTTCACCATTACTTTCAGATGTAATACGCATTGGTTGTTTGAAAACAACTGAAAACAGGACAACGAATATGTTGTTGAAACTTGCTGAACAAGTCAAAACAAGCATTGAGGAGGTAAGTGTTCAGGACAGTTAATGAATAGGAGTCTTATTTAAGCTGAACAGTTCTTGAGCTTGTGATGAGGGTAATAAAAAGTCGATGTGGAGTGTTTCCCTTTACACCCTTTGTAAACAGTCTTTCCAAGTACAGAGAGTATGTGACATTGAAATACCGAAGTAACTCTGAAATTTTGAGTAGGATGCTTTCACTCACTCCCACCCACCCACCTGCCTTGTATTGATCAAATCATGCCCTGTATTGGTCACATCAGGCCCCTATTGATCAAATCATGCTTTGCATTGACCACATCATTCCTTGTATTGATGAAATCATTCCTTGTATTAATCACATTGTGCCCTGTATTGATTAAATCATGCCTTGTATTGATCAAATCATGCCTTGTATTGACCACATCATGCCTTGTATTATCACATCATGCCTTGTATTGATCAGATCATACCCTGTATTGATCAGATCCTTACTTGTATTGACTACATCATGCCCTGTATTGATCAAATCATGCCTTGTATTGACCACATCATGCCTTGTATTATCAAATCATGCCTTGTATTGATCAGATCATATCCTGTATTGGTCAGATCCTTGCTTATATTGACTACATTGTGTCCTGTGTTGATCAGATCCTTACTTGTATTGACTACGTCGTGCCCTGTATTGACGAAATCATGCCATGTATTGATCAAATCATGTCTTGCTCACATAGTGCCTTGCATTGATCGAATCATGCCTTGTATTGACCACATTGTGCCTTGCATTGATCAAATCATGCCTTGTATTGACCACATCATGATTGTATTATCAAATCATGCTTTTTTATTGATCATATCATACCTGTATTGATCAGATCCTTACTTGTATTGACTACATCGTGCCCTGTATTGATCAAATCATGCCTTGTATTGACCACATCATGCCTTGTATTATTAAATCATGCCTTGTATTGATCAGATCCTTACTTGTATTGACTACATCGTGCCCTGTATTGATCAAATCATGCCTTGTATTGACCACATCATGCCTTGTATTATTAAATCATGCCTTGTATTGATCAGATCTTACTTGTATTGACTACATCGTGCCCTGTATTTATCAAATCATGCCTTGTATTGACCACATCATGCCTTGTATTATTAAATCATGCCTTGTATTGATCAGATCCTTACTTGTATTGACTACATCGTGCCCTGTATTGATCAAATCATGCCTTGTATTGACCACATCATGCCTTGTATTATTAAATCATGCCTTGTATTGATCAAATCTTACTTGTATTGACTACATCGTGCCCTGTATTGATCAAATCATGCCTTGTGTTATCAAATCATACCCTGTATTGGTCAGATCCTTGCTTGTTTTGACTAGATTGTGTCCTGTGTTGATCAGATCCTTACTTGTATTGACTACATCGTGCCCTGTATTGATTAAATCATGCCTTGTACTCCAGGTTCAGGTCATTCAGCAGAACTGCACAGAACCATTCTTCCACGAACTACCCCACATCGATGAAGATTTAGATGTAAGTACCGCGCCTTGACCTTCAATATTTGAGGTTCAAGGTCATGTGATGTAGGCATAGATGATTGCTAGGATGAGTATGAGAAAAAGGAATCGAGTACCGCATGTACCTACCCAGATTGGAATCGAGAACCTGGAAATGTAGGGGACACAGCATCTCTGTCAACTTTCTGAATATTCAATTAGGATTTGACAGAGATTAGTATAGAAAACTTGAATGGGTGGCATTAAAGCTGATCTCAGGTTCCATGATTTACATCTGTTTACTCAAGAAGGAGTCACAACATTACTTGCAGTCATTGTTAAAACACAGAAGTTTTGGTCCTGCTGGTTCCATAACTTCACTTCATCTGCTCATGCACAGATAAGTTAGTCATCAGTAATAGCCTCCATTAATCGAACAGTATCAATGAGACAAATGTGTAATGTCAATAATAAAAAATTGCACATGGCATGGAACAGCAAGAATGCGGGGTTGGCCTCATCATGTATTGACGTGTATTTGTTTCGCTTTACCAATTACAACTTTTATCCTAAGCAGGGAGTGGGATGGAGAACTTTGACAATGGGCCATTTCCAGGATTATTGGCCATTTTCATCATTAAGAATGGGCCACTGCCCTTGTACCAATAGTAAACTTCAAAATTTTATTGGGCCGTTTTTTATTCTAATGTGCAAAATGGCCCATGGCCCCTGCCTTTTCCAATCCCTGCCTAAGATGAATAAAATTCTGAGATTTAATGTTCAGTTGGCAAGGTAAAATTATGAATATTTACAATCTTAATTTCATTGTATAAAATTTATTTTTTTGTTTAATGTGAAACAGTCTGTAGTTATTATCATTTGTCGTTCAGACTGTTGTGTAAGAGTGATGAGTGTCTGTTGAGTGAGAGTGATGCCAATGTCCCTTTGTTCATTGCAGCTGGAGAGGCTGATAGAACAGTACGACGAGCGGCATAAAAAGGAAGGGGATATCAACGAGATGCTTTTTCTCCGACATGACAGTCACCTCATACCCACCGACCATAACAAAAACAGGTCAGCATATAACAGTACTAGAAATTGTGACTGTCCCACATACATGGAGGGTCTTCTGCAACCCATGGTTGTCGTAAGAGGCGACTAGCGGATGGTCAGGCTTGCTGAGTTTGTTCATGCATGTCATCATATCTCATTTGTGTAGATAAATGCTTTTGAGGTTTATGATCACTGGATTGTCCCGGGGTCAAAAATCCCATCGCCCGAGGCAAAGGACAAGTCAGTTTTCTTCTTGGGCAATCAAATAATGTTACTTCTCCGTGGATTACCAGATACTTTCTACTTATGGTTTCAAGCTACAAATAATATTGGATTTCATTTCACATTTGCTCATAATAAAGCTATTGAAGTTTGCAAAGTTTGTAATAATAAAGTAGAGCTAGTAGAGAGTGAACTTAATCATTCTTCGATAAATAGTCCAGTAAACATTAACATCACTCATTGTGTCATAAAATCAGGGCAAGTTTAAAATTAGTCAGGACAAGCTGCTTTTTTGAAGTCACTTGCCCTGTGGCAAGTGACTTTTCAAAATATTTTTGAACCCATGATTGTCTGGTCCAGAGTAGATCGTTTACAGACCCCTGTCATATAGATGGAATAATTCTGAGTGAGGCATAAAACTGAACACACTCAGGTTTCAGGACAGGAAGCTGGTTGAATCATGTGATTCAAATGATAAAATCACACGTTTGATGAATACACAAGCAAGTGATAAAATGTAACATGTAATATTTGGGGTAACATTTTCTCGTTAAAATACAGATTCTAGTGGTTTTTGTTGGCTCTTGCAGCATTGTTGTCGAGGTGGCTAAGTGGTTAGATGGCTAAGTGGTTAGACAGCTGAGATTTTGTGCAGGCAAGTAGGTGCCTCACTCTAAAAGCATGGGTTCGAATCAGGGTGGGACTCAACCCAACAAGGTAGTAGAATCTGTGCTTTACTGAGAAAGTTTAACTCTTTCAACACCAGTCAACCAGAGACATACTGCCATGACACACAATTCCCAGAGGTCATAGATGAAGCCTATGTTTATTGAGGAAAATATCGGCTTGTAAATTATTATTACTATTAGATATCATACACCATTTGAATGTCCTAATCCTATTTATAAATATGAAACTTTATACTGAAAATGCAGGCTTACACATTTATATGTCTGGTTAAAGCACAATAGAAGCAAAAACTGAGGTGGTTTTTAGCCATATGCCTTTTTTTCTTTTATATTCTCATTTTCACACACTCTGAAAATTATTATAAAAAGATTTCTGAAATAATATGTATGGTCATGTACCTCTTGATATTAGTGGCATTCTGCTCGGTAATGTGATACAACAACATGAAAAACCTGTTTTCGAAGCTTCATTTGAATAACATATGAGGCGATTCATTTGATAGCGGGAGTCATTTGAAAACTCAGAGCATCAACAATCTCCCCTTTGCCAAGAGTATTTTCACAGTTGCAATTTTTTTGGTGAAAAATCAGTTTCTAATGACACTTTTTAGCCTCAGTCTGCTATAAGGATCATGCTTGGTCAGAATCAGATACATGACCAATGTCAGCCAGTCAGATAACAGCAATGGACACTGTCCTTGCAAACAAAAAACTGTAGATTCAGACGGAAGTTTTGGGTCAAATCATCTATTCTGAACATTTTACACAAGAAATCATCACTTAACGTGCTAGGTTATGTCCCGTGACAAGAAAGTTTCATGCCGGCTAGCATTAAACAGTGTGTCCGAGCGTAAAGTTCGAAGTGACGAAAGCTGTGATGTCAGTTGAAATACATTATACGATCACACAATAAAGAAGGAATGTTCGTTTGAGACCTTTCATGAGTACTGTAGTTGATTTTATGTATTAGTCTATTTGAGTTTATTAATTATTTCCTTGAAATTCTGATGCGGACCTGTTGCCAAAGCATCTGTCTGTGAATTGTCTTTTTTCAATAACGTGAAAAAAGGTTTGTAGGTCTTATCCTGTTGATAATGTGTGGCCATTTGAAATATACAAGGTGTTTTCAGGCATTATAAAAAGTGATAGATTTGATAAATGAATCATATGTTTGATAAGTTCCAGAATTATATATCTTTTTGATGAGACTAATCCCTGACCGGTATTTTGGCCTACGGTGTCTGGGGACTGGTGACATCATGGCCAATTTTCCGTCCTACGATGTTGAATGGGTTAATCTCAAATTATTGTTTTTAAAAAGTTGTTATCTCTAAAGTTTGTCAATAATCTCCTACTGGTTATTGTTCCTTGCAGAACGAGTCTTGAGCAGTCCTGTGTGTCTGGATCGCCCCAGATGATGACCCCTGTCAGGTGTGTAGCTCTCAGGGCAATTATTACAGAGTGGCAGTCTCGCCTCATGATAGATTTTTTTAAAAGCCCATCATGAAAAGAGTTCATAAATGGTTCAGAACTATTCTGTATGTTACCACTGGGTACCCATTCACTGCTGGGAGAACAGAGGAAAGGACAAGGTATGATAAGGGTGGTTTTTGGCCCACTAACAGAATTGGCTGAAAACATGTTATTTGTTTAGAGACAAGTTAGCTTTGCATAAAAATGCTGTATTTTATATGTTCTGAGGTGTAATTTTACTGCAGAGGGGGCCCAAATGGGTTTTATCAGTTCCCATGAAAAATAACACAAAGTCTGAAATATCAGTGTGCCATAATGGCTTATTTACAACTGTTATATTATTTACATACAAATTACCGCAGTTTACATGATGTTAATTAAAGCTTGTTTCACCAGTGTTGTAACATAGATTACCAGACTTACGAAAAAAATTACAATATTTGGATTTGATGTGAAACAGTTTAATTAAGCATTGTAGACTTGATAAACAAACTTTGAAAAAAAGAAAGAAAAGTTACATGGATTTGAACTTGCATGTCTGATAGCAAAAAATACTGACAGTCCACTGTTGCAACCATTAGGCTACATATTCCTTTGCCTCCCACTGTGAATTTAAGCTTATATATTACACTTTACAACTATGTATGACTTGACGACTGCTTGTGTTCGTCATCTGCTAGACCTTGATACAATGTTCTTACTCTAGCTAAAAAAAAATCCTTTTCATACAGTTAGGTGTAGTCATTTTGGTTAAATCTAATATGTCATTGGAAACATCAAGGTACATAAGGTCTTGGAAAATCCATATGTTTATACATGGCAATCCTGTTGAATGACAGTGTTATTTAGGCAGTGACAGGCGACTCAAAGGTGTTTGATACACAGATGATAGAAAAACTATGATCAAATTCTTACATAATAACAAAGATTCTCACTTTTACAGTACTGCTTGATCATATTTTGAAAATCTTCAGACATCTTCTTACTTTTCTAGCAGAGACCAACAACCCCAAACTAATGTTTACCTCTCATAAATCAGCCTTGTGAGTGCCTTATGATATTGAAATTTTTTTATAAAGATGTTTGCTATGTGTATTTTAGAGGACAAAACTATTCAAAATATAATGTATCATGGCACAGATGTGTAAATGTGATGGACTGTTTTTAAAGATGTTAGTTTATGTCAATGTTTATTTTTTGAGATGTTGTATGGGGCAATTTCATAAACCGAAAAAATGTACATTTTTTTAAGATTTTGATGTGAGCAAAAGCGTGACCCACCACAATTTTTTAGGTGTGCATTCTAATTTACTCTCTTCATATGTGGTGAAAAAATTGGGATGGGTCACGCTTTTGCTCACACTTTTCTATCACTCTGAAAATCAGAAAATGTAGGTTTCTAGAAGATATTGTAAAATATGTTAACTTTGAGGTCTTCAAAGAGGAAAACTAACAACACTAAAAACATAAAAATGCAATTGGAGGTAACTTCAACAATTAGTTTAGCTCCTTTTATGCTAAAATTATTGTGCTGTAAAATTTTGATAATCATGACATGTTGTGGGCCAATAAGGGCCTCTATCATACCTTGTCCTTTGAACAAACTCGCTTGCCTTAGGAGGGACCGTGTCTCATGTGCTTTGTTGTGGGGCTAGAAAGTCCTAGAACCTTCCATAAGTCAAGCTGCCAGACACTGTCACACCTTTAAGCCATTGTTGCTCATCATCACCTGATTTGTTACCTGTGCTCTATGCACAAGACCCTACACCTGACACCTAAGCCTCTGGTTGAGTCCTCTGCACCAGTAGTAAAGTTACAGCTATTCCAAGCACTTAAATGTTCTGGAACAAGGACACAGCTGTAGCCTGTCAAGAGGAATGGCAATGATCTCTGTTCCAAAAGCACAATTGAAGGCTATGATTCAAGGGCACTGCTGTACGCATTAATCCAAAAGGACAGCTGTAAGCCATGATTCAAGGCAACAACAGTAGGGCTTGATCCAAGAGCACAGCTGTAGGCTCTGAGCCAAGACAACAACAGTAGGGCTTGAGCCAAGAGCACAACTGTAGGCTCTGAGCCAAGACAACAACAGTAGGGCTTGAGCCAAAAGCACAACTGTAGGCTCTGAGCCAAGACAACAACAGTAGGGCTTGAGCCAAGAGCACAACTGTAGGCTCTGAGCCAAGAGCACAACTGTAGGCTCTGATTAAACAACACATCTGTAGTCTCTGATCCATGAGCATTACTAAAGGTTCTGATCCAAGACCATAGCTAAAGGGTCACACATCATGCCCATGTGGGGATCAAACTCGTATTTCTGTTGCGCTGAGCGAACACTTCAACCACTGGACTAAATGTTCAAATGATTTCAAAATTTTTACTTTCAACACTGGACAGATTGCAGCTGCAGTTGTCTCTACCGTATGTCCTAGGATGTATTTGATTGAATGTTTACAGAGCTGCCATGAACACTGTTCAGCAACTGAAGGCCATTCTCAGCAATGCCAGCGATCAGGCCAGTGACAAGCTCCTCTGTTATTTTAAGGTAGGAATGTACACTTGGTTCATTTTTATCCCCCCTGGCACAAGGGGTACACCAGTCTGTCTGTCCAACTGTCTGTCTGTCCGTAATGTAATCATTTTGTTTCCTGGAGCCTAACTCAAAAACCATTCAAAACTTGGTAGATATATCAATCAGAACCAGAAGTGGTTCCTGTTGCTATTTACAGGTTTTTGTGATTTATTCCTTTCTCAGTTCCCATGGAAACGTTTTGGACTTAGTGTCAAATGTGAGAGGTGTTTTTCATCTCCGGAGCACAACACGAAAACTTCTTAATACCCTTTTTGTTTTGTCAGCAAAACTTGGTAGATATGTGTGGCAGATCTCAAAGTGGTGCCTTTTGATATTCAGTTAATTTTTAACTTACCTTACCATAGGTCTTATGCATATTACCTCAAGCTTCGCTAGTAGAGATCAGACAGACGTTGATTCGCCATTCCCTGAATGGCTACCTCGTATAATCTACGGATGTAGTCACGGAAGTGACGTGATCTCCCTACTCGCGGGAAAGCGAGCCATCCCAAAATTCACTTTTACTTCTAGCGTTCGTCTGATCAGACGTGTTTGTTTCGCTCGGAGTTTTCTATTGTGTTGAATAAAGTTGTCGTTCAACAGGTAGGCATGTCTTGTTTCCCTAGGTGTGTGGTTAGTTAAATTGAATTTAACTTCACTTACCTTGCTACCTCGTGTTGTAAATGTTTCTTTCTTTTTCTCACTTCGATGTGGGTTTTCCTGCGTTGTTTGTGAGGTGTCATGGCGGCCTTGGAGGTTCTTTATTCCGTCAGGAATACTTCCTCCATCTGTTCTGCTATTTTGTATGGTATTTCCTCCCGATTTTTGCCGTTTTCATGTGTTTTTTTTGTCCCACGTGGCATGTTTCACAGGTAGCCATGTTGGTTGCTAGCCGTCGCTGTCGCGAGCTTACAGGCGTACCCACTTTAGGTTGGGGGTGCGCTTTTGCTGCATTTTTTATGTAGGGGTGTTTTTCGTTTCTACCTCTAGCGTTTTTGTTTTATTTCACGCTTCGGGTATGTTTTTATCTGTTGCAGTTAACTGTGTATGACTCGGCAGTTTTGTACTGTCTGCAAGGGGCAGAAGTCAGCCAAGGATCCCCACCCCTGGTGTCCGGATTGTGCATCGCAGACCTGTTCCCTTGTCAGCCGCTGTCAGCATTGTATTAGTCTTTCTGTGGCGGATTTCAAGACCTTTTTAGCTGTCCGTAGAAAGAGGTTTACTCAGCGGAAGAGGAGAATGTCTTCCCCAGCTTCTTCTTTAGGTTCTTTACAGGACGACCCGGAGCTGCCTACCTTTACAGCACCAACGCCGACGTCTGGTTTGGAGCGCTCATCTACGACGCCGGTTCGATCGTCTCCGGAGCCACTTCGCTCGGACGCCTTTGTTGACTTATCCCGTCCGGACGCCTTAGCGCACCCAGAAGTTCAGAGGCTATTACGGTCTCTCCTGACGCCCAGCACTTCTACTAGAGAGCCAGCGCCGACCTCAGCTACTGTGCCAGCGCCCATGTCAGCGCCTGCCTTGATTCCCGAACTAATTTCAACGCCTACGCCTATGCCAGCACCGACACCTACGTCAGCGCCTATGCTCACGTCAGCGTCTACAGCCTTGATGGGGACACCTTCACTGGTTCCAATACCAGCACCTATACCTACGCCAGCGCTTGTTCAGACGCCGGCTCCTGTGCCTCCGCCAGCGCCTTACCGGATCCCCAGGATCTCTCACACGCTATCTAGAGAAGAGGTGCTACAACGTCAGCTAGACGAGGAGCGCGCTCGGCGCTTAGAAGCTGAGCGCTCGAGACGCAGATCATGGTCCAGATCTCCAAGGAATCGGCGCTCCCGTTCTCCTCACCGTAGTCGGCGCCGGCGCTCGCGCTCATGCTCACGCTCTCCTAGACGACGGCGCTTCCGTTCGCGATCCAGATCTCCTCGGCGCTCTTCCAGAACCCGGCGTTCACGTTCACCAGAGGCCTCACGAGTTTCACTGAAGGATTCTTCTACTCGGACGCCTTCTACCTCTTCCACCCAGCGGCGGGAATCGATTTCAGTCTCTTGGGAAGATTTGGAGGAGCAACACTTCTGCCCTGACTATGAAGAAGAGGCAGGTGTAGGCGAGGATGATGGCACCTATCTACCACTATCGGCAGTGTTTGAGTGGATTGCTGACAGGCTACCTGACTGTCCTTCTCCGTCAGTCGATCCTAATAATCCGGCGTCCATCCGTTTGTCCCCGGAACTACTAATTCCACCTCATCCTATGGTGGCGGAGGCAGTGTCTCTCCTGGACGAGGATTTTGCCAAGCTGTCTCTGAATCCTACGATCAAGGCGTCTAAGTCAAGGAAGTCGGATTACAAGATCCACAGCCTAGACTTCACAGATAATGGTGCAGCCCAGGACGACTCACTCAAGCGCTTGTCAAGTTCTTCACTCTCAGCTTATAAAGTGCAGGACTCCAAATTAGCAGCTATTGACACGGAACTCAAGCGTATGCTTAAACCCATTTCGGCGTTAGCCTCAGCTACTTCAGCGGCTGCAGCAGACCTATCAGAAGACAACGCCTCCAGGGTGGATCATCTCACGACGATCTTCCAGTGGCAGGGCAAAGTTCTTCATGACTTACTCGGTCACTTACGTGCAGCGTTGGCTATGACAACTTCGGTTCGCCGTTCCGGCTTCCTGGATACATGTAATTGGCAGGAGGAATTTAAGCGCCAATTACTTCGGGCTCCCTTCACTTCCAAGTTTCTGTTCGCCGACAAGATTCCAGATATTTACAAGTCGCACGCGGAATTAACGAACACTGAAGTCGCGCTGTCTACCTTTGAGGCGCTTGGTTCTGCCTTTCGTGGCAGAGCCAGAGGAAGTGGAAAGAAGCGCTATATTCCCAGGAGGGAATCCATCCGCTCCTCCTTTGGGAGGGGACGGGGCCGCACCAAGGATAATGACACTCAGCGGAAGCCCCAGGAGCGCAGCCGGGACACCCCCTCGATGCCAGGGCGAGGCAGAGGCAAGCGCCCCTACTCTGGTCGCTGAAGCCGTGGATGTCTCCGACTGGGACCTCCCACCCCCAGTCGTACCTGTCCATCCGACTCCAGTAGGTGGGAGACTAGGGATCTTCTGGCCCAACTGGTCATTCCTAGAGGATCCGTTTGTAAGCAAGATTCTGAAGTCCGGCTACAAACTACCATTGGTCGAGACTCCACCGCTGACATCTACTCCCCAGTCGCGGATATATCCTCAACACCAACTAGCTCTCCTAGAGTCCAATATCGACATTCTGTTATCCAAGAGAGCCATAGAGACAGTGCTGGAACCCCACCGCTCCCCGGGGTTCTACTCACCCATCTTCCTGGTGCCAAAGAAAGATTCCGACAAGATGCGCATGATTCACAACATGGCGGTCTTCAACAGACAGTATCTGGCCGACCCTCCTCATTTCCGAATGACGTCCCTAGAGCAGATTCGAGCCAAATTGTCTCCCGGGGCTTGGCTAGCCAGTCTGGACCTACAGGACGCTTACCTACATGTTCCCATACATCCGCGTCACAGGAAGTACCTGAGGTTCGTCTTCAACGGAATACATTACCAGTGGAGGGTGCTTCCGTTTGGCATTTCTACGGCCCCGTGGCTTTTCACACGCATCACGCTTCCGGTTACCAGGTTTCTTCATCTAAGGGGAGTGGACTTCGATCCATACATAGACGACTGCCTTCTCAACCACGGCAGTCCTCTACTGCTACGCAAACACTTGGACTTCTCCACCCGCCTGCTGCATCAACTGGGTTGGATGGTCAACACCAACAAGTCACATCTGGAACCAACTCAAGAACTGACCTTCATCGGGGGATTATTTTTAACAAAAGACAATCTTGTCAGGGTCCCTCCAGATCGATGGCTAAAGATTCTGGCGTTTGCGGATCGAGGTCTCTCTCAACCCATGACCCTCAGAGAGTGGCAGTCTCTGTTGGGTCTTTTGACATCGGCGCAGGATCTTACTCTCAGAGGGCGCCTTATGCTACGGCCCTTACAGAGGTTTCTGTCACCATTCATCCAGATGAACGACCTCAAGTCACGGGTTCTTCTACCTCCACATCTACATCAGTATCTCCGGTGGTGGATGGTAGAATCGAATGTCTGCGTCGGCATCTGTTTGGAAGACTCCAGTCACGACCACGAGTTGTTCGTGGATGCGTCTCTACTAGGGTGGGGCGCCCATCTGGCGGGCCGAACGACCTTAGGGCTGTGGTCCGACGCCGAAAGGTTGTGGCACATCAACAACCTGGAATTGCAAGCCGTCATTCTAGCAGTTCGCCGCTGGCTACCGATTTCGTCCAACACCAAGCTCCTGGTGGCGTCGGACAACTCCACAGTCGTCTGGGTTATCCGGAATCAGGGCACGACCAGGTCCAAGCAACTTCTAGACCAGATGTTCGTGTTAGCAGATCTGCTAGACAGCAACAGGATCACAATCAGGGTTCGACACATACCCGGCTGCAAGAACATTCTGGCAGACGCGTTGTCGCGCCCAGGCAGACCTTCACCGACGGAATGGATGCTTCATCCAGACGTGTTTCGTCAGATTTGCCTTCGCCAGGGGAGACCCTTGGTGGACCTCTTCGCCACCAGCTTCAACCATCAGCTACCAACTTACGTGTCTCCCGTACCGGATCCACAGGCTTGGGCAGTCGACGCTCTATCTCTGTCGTGGGAGGGTCTAGACGCGTACGCTTTTCCACCACCCGTTCTTCTCCCAGAAGTGATTGGCAAGATCAAGCAGACACAGAACCTGAGACTGCTTTTGGTCGCGCCCTGGTGGCCAGCCAGACCGTGGTTCCCCGATCTGCGACGCCTCGTCAGCGGAGATCCGGTTCAGCTTCCAGATTGGCCACACCTCCTTCGTCATCCGCACAGCCAACAACTCCATCCAGATCCGCTGAGATTCCATCTGCACGGCTGGACCATTTACAGAAGGCATTAAGGGCGAAAGGCTATTCCTTGCATGTGGCGAATGCCATAACCCGAGCTCATCGGACATCCACCAGATCCCTCTATGATGACAAGTGGCGCTCATTTGAAAGCTTTTGTGCTCAGAGATCACAGGATCCCATGACAGCTTCCCCACAGTTCGTGGCGAATTTTTTTGATGTTTCTACGTAATTCCAAGCATCTCAAAGGGAGTACGTTGGGTACCTACTTGTCAGCGTTGAACTCCGTCTTGGCGGTCAAGACGGATCGTCAGATTTCTAAAGTTCCAGAACTGGTTGCCCTGCTGAAGGCGTTCAAGTTGGAGGACCAGAAGGTCAAGTTCCGCCCTCCAGCTTGGGATCTGAATGTTGTTTTGCAACACTTGAGAGGCTCCCCATATGAGCCCCTAGAGGATGCTTCCTTCGAGCTGTTGTCCAGGAAGACGGTCTTCTTACTTGCCCTAGCTACGGCAGCTAGAGTTAGTGAGATTCATGCCCTGGATGTCACACAAGTGCGTTTTGAACAAGCTAGGCATGGTCGAGTCCACTTGGGATTGCTGTGGGACTTCATTGCCAAGAATCAGCTTCCCGGGCAACCAGATAGACGGTTCTCCATCCCGCCTTTATCGACCATCCTCGGACGACATGATACGGAGGAGGAGTTCCTGTGTCCAGTCAGGGCCCTTAGATATTACATCCAGAGGTCTGCCTTGAAGAGACATTCCCGAAAGAGACTGTTTATCCCTTTTTCTTCATCGTGCAAGGGGGAAGTTAATAGAAACACTATTGCTCTGTGGCTTCGTGCGACTATCCTGGCGGCGTACGATGCCAAGAAACTCCCCCATCCGACGGCGAACAACCCCCATGAAATTAGAGCCCTGGCGTCCACTATGGCCCTCCACAGGAACTGTACGGTGCCACGGATTATGGAGGGTTGTTTTTGGAAGTCGTCCACCGTTTTTGCCTCACACTACCTGAGGGACTTGGCTGTCGAGGACATGGAGGGGCTTCAGTCTTTTGGCCCGTTGGTGGTTGCACAGCAACTTACCCAGCCTTCCGCCCATTAGGTAATTGTGTTGTTCTTACCTTTGGTCTTAAGATTAACCTCACCCTCTGGGTGCGTCGGTTTCTCTTTGGAGTTCCCTTGGGTTATCCTTTGTCCTGTTTCCAGGTTTGCCCTGTGACGTTGGCATTGGTCTCCCGGGTCTCCTGTGCATGTGCTTGGTCTGCTGAAGATGTGAAGGTCCTCCGGAGTCCACACCACCGTCCTCTCTGTCGAAGCCATATGCATAAGACCTATGGTAAGGTAAGTTAAAAATTTATTAAAATCTAAATATTTTAGATATTTAAATACTTACCTTACCATAGGGCGGTGACTCCCTCCCAACGCTGGATGCTCCTCCCCACTTTGGACTCATCGGACCTTTCTTTCCTGCTGCCAGTAAAAGTGAATTTTGGGATGGCTCGCTTTCCCGCGAGTAGGGAGATCACGTCACTTCCGTGACTACATCCGTAGATTATACGAGGTAGCCATTCAGGGAATGGCGAATCAACGTCTGTCTGATCTCTACTAGCGAAGCTTGAGGTAATATGCATAAGACCTATGGTAAGGTAAGTATTTAAATATCTAAAATATTTAGATTTTAATAATTTTGGTGATTTATCATTTTCTGGGTTCGCATGGAAATTATTTGGACTTAGTCTCAAAAGGGAGGGATGGGCTTCGTTTCCGGAGAACACCTCGAAAACTTCTAGTAGAACATAACTACCTGATGATGGGACTAGAACAATCCCTGAAATGTTGTACTCCAGAATCAAATAGAAGATATAACCCAGGAAAATCTCTCTGTTTGTGACAGTCATGTTTGACATGTTCTGTTGTCAGAACTGTGCAATTGACCCAACTACCTCAATAGCAGTGAGAGTGACGGAACTCGAGAGAGTGTTCACATCCAACTTCACATCCAGTCAGATGACCATAGCGGAGCAGCGTTTCACCATGGTCAGGAGGTTGTACTACAGAGTGATGGAGTCCATGTTAGACATGGTGGGTGTTTGGCAGTTATGTTTTATTTTAACAGTATTCTTATGATGTGGATCTGTGAAGATCTGGCTAGAATTGGTCCCCATCAACCCATGCTTGTCGTAAGTGGTGTCAGATTATATCGGATGGCTAGGCTCACTGACTTGGTTGACATGTCATTGTGTCCCTTTGTGTAGATCCGTGCTTATGATGTTGATCACTGGATTGACTGGTCCAGACTCTTTTATGGATAGACCACCACCATATAGCTAGAATATTGCTGAGTGTGGCATTAAACAACAAACAAATTCATATAATGTCATGCAAGTTTTCCTGTCAACATTTTTGCCATGTGTATCAACACAAATTTTGCTAATTTGTGTTTTTATCACGTCTCTCAATTGGATCGGATGGCTAGGCTCACTGACTTGGTTGACATGTCATTGTATCCCATTGTATAGATCCATGTTCATGATGTTGATCACTGGATTGTCTGGTCCAGACTCGTTTATTGATAGACCACCTCCAAACAGCTGGAATATAGCTGAGTGTGGCATTAAACAACAAATTCATATAATGTCATGCAAATTTTTCTGTTTTGTTAATTTGTGTTTTTGTCACGTCTTTCATCTTATGACATAAAATCATTGGTAATCTGAAAGCATCTCATGGATATTTTGTATGGGAGAACAAGGAAATGGTCACTCTCATCTTGATAGTATTTTCTGTTATGACAGTGTTTTCTAAACACCAAGGAAATGTTTGAAAAAATGGAGACATCTTTGTAATGATACCTGTGGAGAAACGGGGTAGAAAAGGTCTTCAGGAACCCATATGTGCCATAAAAGGCGACTGCTTGTCGTAAGAGGCACCTAACATGATCAGGTGGTCAGTCTCACTGACTTGATTGACACATGTCATCGGTTCCCTATTGTTCATGCTGTTGATCACTGGATTGTGTGGTCCAGACTTACTTTTTACAGACTGCTGACATATAGCTAGAATACTACTGACCTGTCAAGGTCTGGGATAGAATAGGTCTTCAGCAACCCGTGCTTGCTGGAAAAGGCTATTAGCGGCTCGCTGACTTGGTTGCTCGCTGACTTGGTTGACACATGCTGTTGACCACTGGATTGTCTGGTCCAGACTCAGTTATTTACAGACTGCCACCAATTAGCTGGAATATTACTGTGAGCGCTGTAAACCTAAACTCGCCCATCACTGCCTTGAAATGTTTCAAGTGTTTCAGTCCATGTGTATCGTGATATACAGGGATGAGAAATTTCCGCGGAAATCCGCGTTTTTTTACATCCCCAGGGTCATTTTTCTGAAACGTCTAAATATATATACAGTGTTAATATTGATTTTAGAAGCCATATTTAGTGTGTAAAATGCCAAAATCCCAGGAGCTTTGCCCCCCTGGGCGCCCGACCAGGCTCCGCCCTGGACCTGGCTGGGGGCCGGTTGCCCCCAAACCTCCAACTAGTTTTCAGCTGTAAATGAAAATTTCCATTCCCATCCCTGGATATAATGAAAAATGTTCAGTCCTTGTGAACCTTATGATTTTCCTGTTATTGTTATAATTTTTACCTTCTAATTATGGTAGTATATAGCAATGCTGCAGTTCTCTGAATGTCAAAAATTCAACATTACTTTTAAAACTTTCTTACAAGTCAAACTTTTAGTCTAAAACAATTTTCAACGATCCTCGAAGCTTTCTCCACGCACTGCACTTCCTGTAATAAGGCGCAACAAGTATTTCCGGAGTGCATCATGAAGTAATCATGTTGGCAAAGATCATGTAATTCCTGTATGTGATTTAACTAACTAATGATTTAACTAACTCATGACACCGGGCTTGTTTCTGATTGGTTGTTAAAGTAGCTCGGCAAAGATCGTATATTTCTGCTACACAAATGAAAATTACTGTAAAAATTGTATTTCCCATCACTTACTACTGATGGGCACTTTTAGAATAGGCACCTCTGCATTGGTCTAGTTTTCAGGTATTTATTTTGATAACATCTTCTTTCATGTTTTGAGAGTGACATTTTGATACAATTAAATATACCATTTTACCCAGTTTGACAAGAAGCTGTATGCTACCAAATTAGAAATACATTTTGAAAACAATGGATAACTCACTGTCAGGACTGGATAATTAAAATCCTAAATTATGAAATTTGAAAGAAATATAATTGCATCTTTCAACTAATATTGGATTTAGCTGCTTAAAAAAATGTAGAATTATTTTGAACTGTAAAACATTGTGAACTGTTTTTCTTGTGATTCAGGAGCATGACAGGCTGTCCACAAATGACTTCAGCAAGCTTCTGTGTTCAGACAGTTTCCACCGATCTCTCCTCGCTGCCTCGGTGGAGATAGTGCTGATGACATATGGGCTTTCGTGTAAGTTACTTTTGAGATAGGTTTTCAACATTATAGATGTATTTAAAGACTTGACCATGACTAAGCCCTTATCATGTTTGTGTCTAAATATGGCTAGATGACAGATGTTAGATCTACATAGAAATAGTCCTCAAGGAGATGTTAGGTGTATGGAAAAATAGTCTTTATGACAGATGATAGATCTGCATAGAATTGTCCCTTTGGTAGATGTAAGAGCTACAGAGAAATAGTCATAATGGTGGATGTTAGATCTATAGAGGAATAGCCTCAATGCAGAGGTAAGAGCTACAGAGAAATAGTCCCTGTGCAGATGTAAGAGCTACAGAGAAGTAGTCCTATGTAAATGTAAGAGCTACAGAGAAATAGTCCCTATGCAGATGTCAGATCTACAGAGAAATAGTCCCTATGCAGATGTAGGATCTACAGAGAAAAGTAGTGCCCGCAGCACAGATGTAAGAGAGAAAGTCATCGTCACCACTTTCCCCTTTCCGTGACCTCCAAGAAGACCTGTCCCCCACTGGATGCTTGTTATGTGCGAAAATACAACAAACCAATCAGAATGCGTGTAATGGATGTGGTTCTTTATCCCGACTACTTAAATCATTTAGGCATTACATTACTGTTTAGAATCATGAAAAATATAAATATATCGTCGTATTGAAAGTGCTGAGAACATAGCTAATAGAATTGTGCTGTCTAATGTGACGTTTTTGATAACAATCATACGACTGAGGGTGAGAGATTCAAATACACACTCATGCGACAGTTCTCACTGGTCTGAGTGTATTTCTGACGATCATGCGGACGTGTTGTGGAGACACATACATGCGTCTATTAGTTTTAGGAACCGTAATTGTAAGTCACTAAGAGTTTTAAAACAATACCATTATGTCTGCATAACTAATCAACTGTAATCTTTAGTATTTCACATCTCTGGGAATATTCTTAGTCTGACTTAGTTTTGGTCATTCATAGCGAATTTCAGCGAATTCATTCAAAATTCCACTTTGGGTATGACAGCAAGGTTACATGTGTGTTCAGTTTGAGAAATATTTTAGGAGTTTCTGCTTTGGGTTTTAATGAAGCTTCGGCTTGTGTAAGACATGAATTTTATTTTCATTTTCAGTGAAACAATTCCAGTTGTAATTATTAACCCTTATTTAGAAATATAATTGGAAATATATAGTGAACATCTGGTCCTAACTACATTAGACTATGTCTTTAACAAATATGTTTCTCTAATTTCTTTAGTTGTATCAAGGAGGTTTATTCTTTGAAATAAATAAGCGAGAACAAAAACAGCAATGACTGTACAAATAATCCGGTGATATTAAGAGAGTTATCGTTCCTGTTTGAATTAGTTCTAATGTTCCTATGCCAATATGAAATCCTTCGAGAGAGGCACAAGTCTCTGTTTGGCTTGTCCCGGAATAACGTTAGTTGGTCATGAATGTCCCCACTCTCCTACCCAGAGTTCTATGCGGCCAGCCAGCATAGTACCTCAGCCACAGGCCAGAAAGATGTGACGATTCCTCACATCTTACACAGTCCATTTAATATTATGTACACAATTTGTTCTTTATTTTTGATGAGTCTACACATCTAATTAAACATAAACATTGTTGTTAAAATGGTTTAGTTTCACTAAGAAACTGTCCTAAAACGTGTAACACTATTTCGATTTGTGCAGCGATCATTTGTTTACATGGGTTGTATGGCACCATGTGCTGTCATCAAAACTTCATTGGGAGCAAATGATACAGTCTGTTTGAAATATTAATATGTATTGTCATAAAATTTACTGTCGCAGTTGTTGAATATTTACTTAACTGTGTGAAAGAATATGAAAACCTCGCCAAATTGCTTGTGTATTGCCATCGGCCTATTTATTAATATGCGCATTTGTTTACAAAAAAAGAGAAAAGGCCAGTCACATGATATGCAAATTATCCTGTGGCAGTTATTTTATGCTAAGTCATAGCTGCGCTGGAGTATGGAATGTCCCCAAGTACAAATGTAAGAGCTACAAGGCAAAATAGTTCCCAGTACAGATGTCAGACTTCTGTGAGTTGTGTTCCAGGCAATCCCTCCCTGGGTGAGATTGGTCGGGAAGACTCCCAGTTCAGCTTCCCCTGGGTGCTGAACGTGTTCAACCTGCAGGCCTTTGACTTCTTCAAAGTGCTGGAGAGCTACATCCGAGCTGAACCCAAGCTGACCAGAGAAATTAGAAAAGTTAGTACCCAGTGTATTGGAAACAATGACGGAACAAGTGAATTTAGTTTAGTCCAGGACACATTAGAAATGGTTTACATGCATTTTACCCATGAGGGGAATTGAACCAGGGACTTTGTCTTGACTTTTGCCACTAGGCTATGTGGGTTGTATGTCTGTCATCAAAGCCGGCTGAGAGCAATGATGTAGCTGATTTGAAATATAAATATGTATTGTCATAGACCTTATTGTGGCAGTTGTAGGAGAATATTTGTGTAACAATATAAAACAGTGGGAAGAGCATGCTGTAAAGCTTGTGTTGGACCAGTCGCTTCTTTTTAACGAATGTGCATGTTGATATGCTGAAGTCATTAACCATTAACCCCTTTGAGCTGTGATAATGTGTTGTAGAGCAATGACTCAGTTTGACTGCTCATTATTTCCCACAAAGTGAGTGAGTGAGTTTAGTTTTACGCTGCACTCAGCAATATTCCAGTTATATGGCGGCGATCTATAAATAATCTAGTCTGGAGCAGACAATCTAGTGATCAAGAACATGAGCATCGATCTGCACAATTGGGAACCGGTGACACGTGTCAACCAAGTCAGCGAGCCTGACTGCCTGATCCCCTAAGTCGCCTCTTACGACAAGCTTAGTCGCTTTTTATGGCAAGCATTGGTTGCTGAAGGCCTATTTTACCCCAAGATCTTCATGGGTACAAACAAGAGGAAAGTCACGTGATATGCAAAAGTCATTAACCATTAACCCCTTGGAGGTGTGGTAATGTGTTCTAAAGCAATCACTCAATTTACTGCTCATTATTCCCCACAAAGCATTTAGCAGGGGGTATCAAAAGATTGGACTTTAGTCCCTCCATGCACATTCTTCTTTTTGGGATCAGAATTTCAAAACTACTGAATATTATTTCACCAAACTTAGCATGTAGATAGATTTGGTGGACTGGTGGATTTTCGGTGTTCAATGAAAACAGGTTTGACCTCAACTGAAATTGGGGATAGTGATCTTTTCCGGAGTAGATCTCGAAAACCATTCAGTGTTTCTACACCAAACTTGTCACATAGACAGGTCTGGTGGTGAACTGGTGCCTTTTGGTAGTTTTGGATTCTTGCATAAAATATCTTTTGCGTTTCCATGGCAACAATTTTGACTTTGACTGAATTTGATGATAACAGTCCTTTCTGGAGCAGAACTTTAAAACCTTTCAATACGATCCTTCCACTTTGCTATACACATGCTAAATCAATTGACACAGTCATAACTAGACATATTAATGAAGAGTAATCTGCCGTTGCAGGGGATATTGATAACTTTGTCTTCTTGTTTACTTCAGCACTTGCAATGGGTGGAGACACAGATCCTGGAGAGCATTGCATGGAAAGAGGTGGGTATAATGTAGGCTGGTTATAGATGCTGACCCTAGACATGAAGAATTGTTCTTGAAAAGTTGATCAGATATCATGAAGTGTTGTTCAAAGCCTTTTGGTCAAAAATATTGATATGAGGTCCGAAAGAAATCAAAATATTTCGTGCTACTAGTGATTATGGACATGCATGGATTTCTAACAAATATTTTCTATTTTTCCAGTAACGCACAAATTGAACATAAACTTGAAGCGAACATGAAAAAGAACATAATTGTTGATTTTGTGTGGAATTTATAAATGTATGTTGTGATAATAATTTGTTAGATACTATTGATGACATAGTTTTCAAATAAATAATCAATTATTGATCTTTGTCGCCAGCCCCAGATCTTTTTAATAGGTCTGCAATGATTCACCCAGACCATGATTAGATTAGATTTGATTTTAGATATTGGACCCTCCATTCCTCCATTCGATCGATTTCGATTCGAGTCCACATACAAGCAGATTTCATATAGCTCTCAGCGTCAGTTCTTTATGGTAAAATCCATTGTCTACTAACAACAATTGTCACTTTATAATGATCCTGGCGTGAACCAATCTCGTTTTGCCTTATGTCATCACGCAAAACTGCTTTAGTTGGAATCAAAATTAAGTTCTGACTGAGCGGAAGTAGTTTAAATCAGTTTTGGGATGAATGCAACCAAATTGTTGCAGCCCACCATTTTGGTGCATCACAGTTGTCTATCTTTCCATGTAACTTGGTATTGTCGTATGAATGAAATACAGCTGATGTGAAGGAAGGTGTTAACTCCTATATGTCATACTTTTTGTATAGTCTGTTTGCAATGAAAATGTACTGATGAATTTCACTTTAAACAAAAATTACAGCAAATAAAGTTAAATTAAGAATGCAGATCCTCATAATTTTACCTTGCCAACTGAACATTTAAATCCCAGAATTTTACTCAACATATGATAAAAGTTGCTGAAGAAATGATCATATCAAATCATTGTAATTTGTTTGTATTACAAAGGGATAAGCAGGTTGGAACAGTGAAACAAATGCACGAGTGGTTCGTGTTGAGCGTTAACTTAGAATTTACTTGTTCTCGGTATTTGATGTAATGTGCATACCCCCTTGTCATTGAAGCATTTTCCCTGCAAACAGACTATAGTGTTACGACAAGTTTTAAAAATCTGCCCTTGTTTTACTGTATAGCTTCTCTTATTCACAGGGATCTTCGTTATTTAGTGCTATCGAAAACTCGGACATCATGATGACGCAACCACAGTCTCCATCAACTTCATCTCCAAACTCTCAGAACACAAACACAGCTGCCGACATGTGAGAATGTAGATTTGTGATGTAGAGGAGATCCTTTTATGAGAAAACTTTGCAAATTCTTTAAAGGGTCCGACGCTCCTGGCTGGCGACCATTATCGCCATTTTCTAGCCGTGTTTGACAATTTCCTTCATTGTTTCTTAACGTAATGAAACAAAATTTATCTTGATGATATGTTAGCTAGTCTCTGACCATCCTCGATATCTCCAGGGATACGTTCCGATGAATCTCCACTATACCCTGGATGCATCTACAGCTCAGCACCATAACTTTATTACCTCCCTTGGCTGGCTTTTTATCCAATCATGTGTATACGCTGGGAGATTAAGCAAACCAATCACAACCCACTTTCGCTTTTTAAATTATCTAACAGATTTAACTTTTCAATACGAACCATGCACAGGTTCTCTGAAAGAGGCAGAAAGATTTATTGCATATATATTTTTTTCAAATTGTCGGACCTATCGATGTGTCTGTATGGTTTCCCTCAAATCTGAGTTGCACTGCGAACAAACCTTCGCATCTGCTACGGCTGTCATTGTTGACACTGGCAAGTTCAGTTGTAATGGCAGCTTAGCCGATTGGCTACTGTGAGAATGCGAAGCCAGCAAAGGGAGGTAATAAAATTTTCGGGCCGAGCCGTAGATGCATCCAGGGTATAGTGGAGACTTGTCGGAATGTATGCCCTGGAGATATCGAGGATGGTCTCTGACGTTTCATGCTTGTTTACATTTACTGATTGTGTTTCTCCGAAATGCGGTCAACATGAAACATGGTAGTGCATATTGTGCTTTCCCAACAGCTAACAAGACCAGTTATCGCCATTTCTGAACTTTACATGTTATTTGCCAAATGTGACATAAATATGGTCAAGAGCTATTGTGTTGCAAACCTTGATATATTTATGAAATTTCTGGAAGAAATCACTGGAATTTGTTTTTAAAATCAGAAATTTATAAGAACCAAACTTTCTTTCATTGTGAAGGTTGAGGGATGGTGATATAAGTGGATTGGAATATGGATATGTCCCTGTGCGGTGGAAGTTGTTTAAGTTGTCTTTTTGAGTAGTTGTTTGCAATTTTGGTAATGTTTCGCTAACCATTATGGTTTGATGGTTGGATGTTCAGCCAGGTATTGGTGACAACTAGTTGCTAGCCATTATATTTTGATGGATGGATTTTCAGCCAGATGTTGGCAATAACTGGTCGCTAGCCATTATATTTTGATGGTTGGATGTTCAGTCAGGCTTTGGTGATAACTGGTCACTAAATAGTATATTTTGATGGGTGCATTTCAAAGGGAGGCTTGGTGCTATAGGTTGGGGAATGGTTGGGTGACTGATTGCAATAGTTAGTCGAATGAGACTATCGGTATTGCAATAGTATGTTGCAATCGACTGTCTCTATTGCAATTGTTGTTGTCTCCCCACTCAGTAGTCTCCCTGTGTTCGCATGCATTGTGTCACTCTTGTAAAACCTTACATTCCTCCCCCACAGGTATCTTTCACCTATGCATCCACGATCAGGCGTCATTCCTCCATCAGCAACAAATGGCTCCTTAACCGTGAACTCCAGCCCTTCCTCCAGAGGAGCTGGGAATGCAGGCAGTCAAGACGGAGCATCTGCTCCAGCACCGAGGCGATCTCAGTCTCTCAACCTTTTCTTCAGCAAAGGTCAGGAAACATTAGTCTCTGAAGATCTGGGTTAGAATTGATCTTCAGGAACCAATGCTTGTTGTAAAGGTGGCTGACGAGATCAGGTGGTCAGCTTCAGCAACTTGGTTGACACATGTCATCATGTCCAAATTCTGTAGATTGATGTTTATGCTTTTGATCATTGGATTGTCTGGTCCAGACTTGATTATTCTAATCAATGTGGTATAATAATCAAGTTTACACCAGTCAGTCTAGTGATTTACAGTATTAGCATCAATGTCCACATTGGAGACATGATTGTCAACCATGTCAATAAACCAGACTCAATCATCCCTTTCGTCACCTACTGAAGATCAGTTCTAATGTGGACCTTGATGGGTTTGCAGCAGGTATGGGAATAGGAGTGTTATTAAGTAAGCAGTAAGTTTTTTAGTGAGTCTGTCACCTTGTAATGTTACAGAAAGAAATATATGACAGACCACATCTTTGCTTGAAGATGGGTGCACCGGTGTGTAAAGCCTTATGATGTTGGTGTTTGAGCATTGTTAGACAAGGAGAAATGGCGGAGAAATGTTGAACGAGTTCCCTTGTTTCAGTCGGGAGGACAGGATTTCACAAACTTCAGAAGCTGTGCACCATGCTGGAAGTGACCAAGGATGTGGTGAGTAGCCATCCTCTAGAATTCCCATTGAGTTCGCACGACTTATCTTGTTGATAATCCATGTAGGTCCCCAGGAAGTAGACCTGACCTTTCTCTTAGAATTCTGAGTGTGGACTCCCATACGTCTCCAATGAGTAGGCATGACATTTATCCTACAGTTCTGAGTGTAAGGTTCCAGTTAAATGACTTACCTCACTTCAGTAGAATTCCCAGTTTATGTTCCCAGCGAGTAGGCACAACCTACCACATCCTTTTGATAAGACGTGACCTGTTTTCTCATAACAGAATATACCTAGTGTAGAATTGTGCACTTGACTATTTGACAGTGCAATTTCCAGTGTCTGCTTACCTGACAGTATGTATCTGTTATAATATCCACGTCATTATTTTTAACTCTGTTATAATTGAAAATGTTTCCTTCAGCAACAAAAGATCTGGAGGAATTCTTCTGAAAAAGAATTAGACCAACCTGTAGAGGTTATGAATTCTTTGAAGAACGTCCTCCTTGGGGTACGGCCACCTGCCTCCCCTCATTCTGTCTGATACGTTCAGCATGAAAAGTGAGGTACGAGGTAGATGGTCACAGTTACCTGCTCTTGGCTGTAAGGGACCCTAGGGGGATCCAGTAAGGGTGGTCTCACAAACAAGTTTTTTGTTTTGTGGATATTTTATTATCAAAATAGTTACAACTGTCGTAGGGATTTTTAATGGACATAAAAATGCTTATATGTAAACCAAGGAGGACTTTCTTCAAAGAATTCATAACCTTTACAGGTTTGTACAAATTTCTGCTTGCTTGACAGTATCTGTGATGATGTCCATGTCATGATTTTGACCTCTGTTATAACTGAAAATGTTTCCTTCAGCAACAAAAGATCTGGACATGTTTTGAATACTGCATCACCAACAAACCAGCACTGATGAAAAACAGACACATCGACCAGGTTTGTGTTTGACTTGCTTTGATGCCTTTTTAATGAAGATTCGGGTGAGAATTGGTCTATTGCAACCCATGCTTGTGTATACAACAGTGTTTTTATTATCCGCTATATACCAGACTTGACCGGTTAAAAGTTAACTGGTACAAGAATATCCGGTAATTTCAAAGGCTGTCAGTCTTCATGTCCATCAGACTGTCTGATGAATTTTCTAATTACCTCTGTCAATTTTATTTCTGAACGAAAAATAATGTTTTCACAATGTTATCAAGGTGGTGTCAAATATAAATGGCAGTTTTAAGGAAAAACAGTCCAAAAATTGTGGCATTATCATATGACATTAACAAGTCACCTGATTTTGAGAAGTAACCTGATGTTAACAAGTCATGTGACGTTAACAAGTCATGTGACGTTAACAAGTTACCTGATGTAAACAAGTCACCTGATGTTAACAAGTCATATGACATTAACAAGTCACCTGATGTTAACAGGTAACCTGATTTTAACAAGTAACCTGATGTCAACAAGTCATATGACGTTAACAAGTCACCTGATGTTAGTCATATGACATTAACAAGTCATATGATGTTGACATGTCACCTGATTTTAACAAGTCACCTGATGTTAACAAGTCACCTGATATCGATGTTAACAGGTAACCTGATGTTAAGAAGTCATCTGACCTTGGAATGAGTTCGACGGTCGTTCCACAGTACTTTATAACAGATGTGGTATTGGTGTGGTTGGTGTTTCAGATCATGATGTGTTCGCTGTACGGGATCTGCAAGGTTGTTGAGAAGGAGATCAAGTTCAAGACGATCGTCCACATGTACAGAAACCTAGCAAATGTGGATCAGTCGGTACGAGCAGCCATTGTCCGAGTGGGGTTCTTGTACACTATCATACTAATCTATCTTGCCATCAACATTGTTATTCATTTCATTATTTGGTTATCCGCCATGAGACTAGTATTGCCGAGGCTGTTATTTCGGCTGTGCAAATTTGTCTTTCCAGAGCAGAAATCAAAAACAGTTCAATGTTTCCTCACCAAACTTGGCAAGTAGATAGGTGTGGTGAACTGGTGCATTGGTTTTTGATTTCGGAATAAATCATTTTTGCATTTCCATGGCAACATGTGACTGAAACTTGTGGCCTTGCTGCTTTCACCAGCAAAACTTTCTGTACTCCAATTTAACTTTATGGGTATTCAACCGTATCACTCTATTTCTGTAGAAGCATTACTGAGGTACAGCCATGTCATATAATCTGTGGTGATCTTGAAAAGAAAACAATGTACATTTAACATGGAGGCATGATCAATATGTTGTAATCTTCTCTCGCCTGGTATATACCTTTTTGTAGCAGTGTCATCTCTCGCCTACCATTTTGGGCGATACTGCTACAAAGAGGTGTACATCAGACTGTATTACCATGCTTTCGTTGGAAGCACTCAGGTAGTCTGTTGTTGGTACAGTCATGCTAGTATATGAATAGTTTACAGTGGAAGCCGTCTAATTCGGACTCGACTGGGACAGACTTTTCTGTCCGAATACGAGGAGTCCGAATTGGACTGGTGAGAGTCAAGAGTTAGCTCACTTGAACAGGAGATACGCATGCACGGTACTTTTACCATGGTGTAACATGTTTTCGGGGTAATAGCGCAAAAGATGATCATGGACATTTTTGCGTATCAGTAGATTATCAAAACTGTAATTCCGTCAGTAAATATCACGTCATCTTTTATAAATAATTTATCGTTAGAATGTTCTGTCGTCCAGTGGTTTCAAATGCAACCTATATTTCATGTCTTGTCCGTAAGCATGAGCGCTATAAGTGACGTACCATGTTTTCGTGTTACTGGGTACTTCGCTGGGTAACGCCCTTGTATTGAAGCGCATGTGATTCAGTCCTCTCCACAGAAATCAACAACTACAGTGTTACATTGGTTCAGGCATTTTGTCACTGGTGAGAAATTACTGGAGTAACAAAATCGCATACCATCAAAATGACACTGAGTGTCATGTCAGCTTGCTGAACTTCTTTGTTAATTCCTTTTGTTAATTGGTTATCATCACACTCTGATAATCCATTTGAAGTTGGTAATTGGCTAACTACAAAGCACTTCCGCCTAAGGCAGTCCCGCTAGTCCGAGTTAATTAGCGATGTTTTCATAGTAAATTACCTTGAAGGGCGGAGATTTCAGTCCGAAATCCGAGTTACATGAAGTCTGAATTAGTTAGCCTATATGTAATGATAACTTCTGCCGGGACCAACAATTCGGTCTGAATTATATAGAAAACCGAGTTACTTAGGGTCCGAGGAAGACAGCTTCCGCTGTACTTACATACGTATGTTTTGTTACATAGTTGTGAATAATAATGTCGTAACAAGTTGATAATTCCGTGATTGAACGATAAATATGTTTTGTCAGGAATGGCATTTCAGTCTAGAAAGTAGCTCTCATTAAGAATTATATAGAACATTAAAACTCTAATACAACCTGAATTGTATCTATCTAAACTTACTTTTAATTGTAACAGAAACACGTTTGCCAAATATGGGATAGGTTTGTTGGACTTAATAGTAAATTGAAGCAGAAAACTGTCCATCCCAAAATCTGAAAGATCTTGTCCATGATACTTGTTCATTTTACCCTTGAAAGTCCATTTTATGAAGATTTATGTTACAATTATGCATTTATGCGTTGTAACTAGCACTTAGAATTAATTGTTTCCTAATGCCCTACAACATGTACTGTGTATGTAACTCTCTTAAGTGCCGGTGGCCTAAAATACAATAAACGATTGTGTTGTAAGGTCTTGTCTTGACATGAAAAGCATTTTACTATTGCAGGGGATATTGATGACTTTGTCTTTTTGTTTTTGTTTGAGAATTGAGAATGTTGTTTTATCTGCTCTAGGTGTACAAGAGTGCCTTCATACACGGGAGTGAGTTCGACTCTATCATCGGATTCTACAACAAAGTTTTCATGCAGAATATGAAGACCTACATTCTTCAGTTCTCAGTCAACAGACCCATGGTACGTAGCTGCAGTTGTCCCACTTGCTAAAGATCCAGCTCAGATTGGTCTTCAGCATAGCTGCACTTGTCCCACTTGCTGAAGATCCAGCTTAGACTGGTCTTCATCAACCCATGCTTGTTACTTGTGGAGATCACGTGAGGTAGGCTAAGTATAGAAATATACAATTTATAGTTATAATTTCCAATTATATTTGGAATTCATTTTCAGAAGAGGTCTTTCTTGGGTTATTTATTACCATTTTTATGTCCATTAAATATTCCTGCAATACTTGTAACAGTATTTTTAATGAAATATTTACAAAACCAAAAACTTCTTATTGTCGTCTTTTACCACCTGAGCGGTGGGGTAGCCTAGTGGTTAAAGCGTTCGCTCGTCACACCGAAGACCCGGGTTCGATTCCCCACATAGGTACAATGTGTGAGGCACATTTTCTGGTGTCCCCTGTCGTGATTTCGCTGGAATATTGCTAAAAGCGGCGTAAAACCAAACTTGCTCACTCATTCACTTTTACCACCTCTGCACTGCCACGGGGGTTAACACCGTCATGAGAAGGCAACTCTAACCTTCAATCTCATGCCTCACTTTCCATGCTGTTGTTCACAAGGTGAAGATGTACGTATGTGCTGTAACTTTTTTTAAGTTGAATTCATAGTAAGCAAGGATAAAGATGAATGAGAAAAACATACTGTACTCTGCAGGTTGGGTCGATTACAGTACTGATGCAGTTGTGGGTCCATTTCGGAGTCTAAGACATTATCTAAGTTTGAGTCTTGGATCAAGTCTAGTTCTTCAGTGATTTGTGGTCAGTAAGGGAATTATGAACTTTTGTCTGTCACCAACCTTGCAGCTGCTCCCGATTCATATTGTTTTTGTTAGTGTGACCATTGTTTGTGTTTTCAGGCCCCAACGCTATCTCCAGTACCAAAGCAGATGACATCACCACGAACAGCCTCCCCAGCATTCAGGTAAGAGGGGTTGTCCTGTTTGTGATGTGTGGGTGGCGTTCTTCATTTCATTGTACTGTATATAGTATCAGAGATCTTGCTCATAGAGCAAACTGTCAGTCGATCGCATGCTGCATCACATCAAAAGAGTGACTGAGTTCGGCTTGTAGCAACATTCCGGCGGTATCACGATAGGGAGTGAGGGTTACCAGAAAAGAGCCTCACAAATTGTAAAATTAACTCATGGTTAAATGTTTGCTCATCACGCTGAAGGCACAGGTCCTATTGCCCACATAGGTATATGTGTGAAACCCGTTTTCTCTTGTTCGCTCAATCCCAAACACCCATTCATCACTCAATTGCTAATTGTACTGGCCCTGGTGCTTTATTTATAAATAACAATGGTGCAGATTTTTAATTTATGACACCTTTTAATGGATCCGATGAGAAAAACTTAGCAAAATATGTCACTTTTTATTCACAGCAATGTGAAACATTTGGAAATCAAAGTATTAAAACTTTCTAATTTCCAATCAAGGCCTCCTAAACTGTGCACACTGCTAGTCTTTTTGCATCAGAAATGGTAGTATGAATTGCTGTACAGAGCATGAATCACTGTACAGAACTTGACTTTTTGTACAGAGTTTATCACGGAAGGGTTTCAGTTGTCAAACTGTCAGAAGGGAATGACAGCTTTCTCGCTTTTGGTTATTGGCCCACATTTTTTGAGATTGCACCACTGATGTCGTTCCATATATGATATAATCTTGGCTCTCATTGCAAACCATCTTTTGATTTTGTGTTCACCAGTATTCAGGGCAGGAAGAGGTTCTATGTGTCGCCATTGAAGGAGTCGCCGTTCAAGTTGCCCCCTTCACCAAGTCAGCTGACACCAAGGAGCAGTTTGCTATACAGTTTCGGGGAAGGCCTCGGAGTAAGTGACAAGCTCATTGTTCATCTGACTAAATATTCATTCATAACAGTAAGTAGTTCTTGCTAAAAAGATTGATAATTTGAAATATCATCAATGGGAACAAAAGCTAAGATTTTTTACATAAATATTGTGTCATCGATGATATGTTACAAAAACTGTTATTTATGCTCAAGATATATAGTAAGTTAAAGTAAATCTTATGTGCCCCTGTCTCTAAGTTTGAAACATATTATTATGATTATAATCTTTTTGTATAGTATATAGTATATTGTAAACCAAAAGTCACTGTATTCTGCAATCTGATTGGTTGAAAAACATGATCAAATGGTATTAGATTCCCGGAAACTACAAGACTATTCACTGCTAATTGACCTCGCAAACAATTGTTTTGCTGAGTCATCAACAGTGGTGACATCATTCAAATCATATTGTGACGTAAAGTCAGAATGACGTCACAAATGAGCAACTCCTGATGCTACCATGGGAACCAGCTGAAACGGCCTGCTGATGAACTCGATGTAAACGAGTGCAGACAGTAAAACCCTTTGGTTTACTTTTGTGTTTACAATGTCGATGAATGTTTCATTTGAAACCACCGGCTGACACTGTCGGTTCCAAATGCATTCCCATGCTTCAAATACTCAATAACACCCGGAAATTGGCCAACACATGATGTTTATCTCCTAATTGTTCTTTCCCTCGATCATTTGTCAATCTCCACAGCACTTTGTATTATTAATCTCAACTCCCTGAGGATCCTACAACGCTTGCAGCCACCAGGTGCACCAAGTTAATAAGTTTGTGATGTTGCTGCTCTGTGTATCCTTATGCAACTATATGATATTCTTGTGACAAGTTGTTGATGTTGTTTTTTATTTTTACAGTCGTCTGAAAAGCTGAGGAACATCACAGAAAGTCTCTCCGCATACAAGCGACAGTCAACTCCCAAAAGTCTGAAGCGTCTGCGGTTTGATCAGGCCGATGATGAACAGTACGTGTCTGCACAGTGGCATTGTTTTATCCTCAGGGTTTCTCAGCATATGTT